>NC_041007.1:39338081-39363081 GCF_004193775.1 Glycine soja | reverse complement strand
GAATCTGGAAATACTATGGCAGCATAATTTAGTGTTTAGCAAATTAATTTGACTACAACAGGAGATAATCAGGATGTTCAAGAAAACCTAGAGAATGATGTAACAAATTCATCAAATGAAAGGTAAAATGGTAACTTAAATACAGTCTGATGATTCTCATCATATATCCTTGTTTCTATTACTACTGTATTGATTCTGATGTCATTGTTTTTAAACAATATTTTTCCTTTATTTGGTAAATTTTTAAATTTGTGGGTGTTGCCCACCAAAGCATTGTTTTTAAATTTTTCATTTGCTCTACCTATTGTATACTTGGTGTATTGATTTATGGAGTTTATGACCAGGACTCAAGCTTTTCACATGTTATTGGTAGTGACGATGAAAATAAAAATTATATTGGGAGTAAGGACATTGATGAAAGGCAAACAACCTTTGTGAAGGGTAGACAGCTGCTCCATGGTGTTTTGATTGCCAATGAGGTGGTTGAGGAGGCTAGGAGGTCTAAGAGGCCTTGAACCAAGGAAGCAATTTGTCAAAGCTAGCACCGTGCAAGCATAGCAACTCCCACTATAGTAGTGCTGGAAATGTTGCTGCTGAGGCAAAGCAACATTGCTACTCAATAAAAAATAAAAAAATAAAAGTCTGAAATTATTATTATAATTTGTAGATGTGTTAAAAACATTTTAGTGAGATCCATTGGAAGCAACAAACAAGAGTTGCTCCATGCAAAGATTTATTGCGTAGAGTTGTTTGTATTGAGAAAAATAAAAATAAATAATGTGTATATACGGGTCCTATTGAAAGCAACTATTGTGAGTTTGCTAAAATGGTGTGGTTTCCACATTAGCCTAGATGAGCATGAAATTAGTATAGCCTTCATGGATTTTAAACTCTTATATTGAACCTAACCAAATGTCTACTGTAAAACATGACAAACTTTATAATTTGTGTTCGAATAAATAAATTCTTAGGTGACTTGGCACTATAAATCTGAGTTTAAGTTAGTGGTTTATACTGATTCTGAAATAAGTAAAGCCTTCCCAATTTGAACAAAATTCTATATCCATCTTTGGAATACAAGACTCAACTTAGTTGCAGAACAGCTACGGATGGGATACATATACCATCGTGGAATGAGTGACTGTGCACTTGAACAAAATTCTATATCCATCTTTTATTTTATTGTTTTCACAATTTGAAGATTTAATAATTAAACTTCAGGTGCCAATTCCTTCTAGCCTTGATATCAAAGGGTTACCTTGAATATAAATGAAAATATTGGAACCATGTAAAATGTACATTTTTCATGCTCCTTTTGTTTTAGTAGATTTTCTTGGATCTTATTTATCACGTTGAATGTAGAGAAAAGAGAGTGAAAGAGATACATGGGATTGCTTTAGTAAAATTAATTGTGTTGTACTTCATATATAGACTGTTAATACTTAATAGATTATGTGGGAACCATTTTTAGGTTGAGATGAAAGATTTCATTAAGAATGATCAGTTAAATTTTCCAATAAAAATTAATTATCGACAAAACAGGATAATATTTCACACAAATAACTTGATAATAAAAAAAGAGTGAGTTTTACACTTACTTTTTAATTACTAATTCCTATTCATACTAAATGCAATTAACATGTGATGCATAAACTCATTTACTAACATAGGGTGACATGGAAGTGCTGATCAGGTGGATCTTTTAAGAAAGGCAAGGGGGTATTGATAGGCATAACTAATTAGTTTGTTACAATGTAACAATTATCACTAACTATATTGTATGAATCTACCTTTGGTAGAGCAGAGAAGGGTGTCTGAATCTACCTGGAAATTGAGGTGAGTTTTGTCTTTAAGTCATGGAAAAGACGCAATTATCAGAAAAGGGTGAGTTTTGTCTTCAAGGTTGGGAAATTTTTAAAACAAATATAATATGTGGAATTGGGAATGGTCAATTATCAATATCCTTTTGGCTTGAGTAGGTGGCTACCTTACCCTCTGGTTGACTTGGTATCTAAGTTACCAGCACCACTAGTTTTAATTTCAGGATGGTGATATTAACACTAATGAGTATTTATTTTAATTTCAGGTTCCTATAAATGCTGCTGGTTTGATCAGATATAGCTGGTGCCACCCCTTTTTTGATAAAATTATCGTCCATCTCATGAATATGATAATATATAGCTCATTGCTGCAGCTGTGAAAGATTGGAGGTACTAATTTTAAATGTTTTATTCTTTTATAACTGTTTTTAATTGAGAATATATGAGGTTAATTGACAGGTATGAACTCTTCTTGCATTCCAATATGCACTGTTGAGCCCAAACTTGCACTAAACAGTTAAAAGCCTAGACAGAAAACTATGGCAGTATATATTTGAAATCCTTTATTTTCAACATATGAAGTTTGGACTGTTTCCTTTATTGAAACTCACTACACTTTTTTTTCTTAATTATTTCCTTTTATCGTTTGATTAAATATCTCAATTATTTACTTTAAGTTTTGTCTTTTTTCTTGAACTGATCAGAAACACAGTGCAATTTATATTTATATTTTTATTTCTGTCTTCTTATAAGTTCTAAACCCAATTCTAAAGGGGAGAATCTACAACCGAACCAAATGATTAAACTCAACAACAAGAAAAGAAAAGTAAATAAAAAAAAGGAGAAAAAAAGAGAGATTGTTTGACAAGTCTACCTATCCATTCCTAAGTTACTTTTCATATAAAGATGTGATAATATTCGACTTTCACCTTCTCGATGGCTCATGGACCATGTGTTATTAGTGGGTAGTGCGCATGAATTGTATTCTTAAGTCCAATTACATAAATTAGTGGCTAGTGCGCATCAATTCTGTGCTGTAAATGTTTGATACATCCCAAAAATTAATTTTAACCAGGGAACTAAAAACTAAACATGGGAGATTGTGAGAGATCATTGCATTCAGCAGCAATTCTTTTCTTGCTGAAATAGTTGAAAGAAAACAATATTCTATAGGACCTATACAATAGCCTTGACTATATAATCAGAAATAGCTTACTTTAATACATTTTCAGCATTTAAATTTCTGTTTTTTCTACCTTAGGAGGTTTGTCTGGGCATATGTAGAGAAGACCAGTGAAAGTCCAAGCTAAGAGAGTAGATAAAATGTAAGGTAGCTCTATCACTGGAAGTACTGAGGTAAATAGAGACCAACAAAAAACATAGGCAAAATCATTAAGGATTTAGAGATCAATGGTGTCTATGAACATGATTCACAATAATAGTACAATATATGTAACATTCAACATGCCTCTACATAAAGAAGATACATATTAACGATAAATATGTGCACATCATACCAATTGGATAAGGCTCCTCTAAAGTATGTTTGTCATCAAAGCAAGCAATGGTGTGTCCAACCTTAATTTAATTTAAAGTGAATTGTAATCTTAACATACTAAATAAATTACAAGGATAAACTCATAAAAACACCCTTACTAATCACTCTAGAGACAATCCCACTTAACTTGGAGCCATTTTGATACCAATTAAGCTGCAAGAATAAGAGACAGGTCATATTACTGCAGCAGGAACAAGAGATTCATCTTGTATTAACACTAATGAGTATTTATTTTAATTTCAGGTTCCTATATCAATATCCTTTTGGGATGAGTAGGTGGCTACCTTACCCTCTGGTTGACTTGGTATCTAAGTTACCAACACCACTAGTTTTAATTTCAGGATGGTGATATTAACACTAATGAGTATTTATTTTAATTTCAGGTTCCTATAAATTCTACTGGTTTGATCAGATATAGCTGGTGCCACCCCTTTTTTGGTAAAATTATCGCCCATGTCATGAATATGATAATATACAGCTCACTGCTGCAGCTGTGAAAGATTGGAGGTACTAATTTTAAATGTTTTATTCTTCTATAAATGTTTTTAATTGAGAATATATGAGGTTAATTGACAGGTATGAGCTCTTCTTGCATTCCAATATGCACTGTTGAGCCCAAACTTGCACTAAACAGTTAAAAGCCTAGACAGAAAACTATGACAGTATATATTAGAAATCCTTTATTTTCAACATATGAAGTTTGGACTGTTTCCTTTATTGAAACTCACTACACTTTTTTTTCTTAATTATTTCCTTTTATCGTTTGATTCAATATTTTAATTATTTACTTTAAATTAAATATGCAGATACTGGAAGGACTTCTTGAACTACTAGAGAATAAAGAATGTGCTCACTGGAAAGCTAAGTATGTATCTGGCTGGATCTAAATGATCCAACTATGCCTTTGAATGTCAGAAACTGCATGCAGTTAGCTTGATACTCCCTAGTAATACCGGTATTTTATGACTGATATTGCTCATACTTAAACAATGATCCTTAGCTTTGACCTAATATATAGCCTACTTAATAACTCAAATTTTTCATAATAGCTAAATGAAAACCGCAGACAGTTTCATGCATGATGTATCATTTACAATAAAGCATTCTTTATGCTTATGCACCCTTTTTCTTTTGTTGAGTACTTCCTGACGAGGTTAGCATTAATATTTGTAAAAGGCCGGTCAATTATGTAGGATTTGTATTACGAAAATTCTGAACAATTGATTTTTGTTCTAACAGTTATTAGTTTCAGACTCTTATACATATTCAAAATGGTATTGGTAGAAGAAAGTTTAACCAACCTTCTTTTTTATTAATTACATTTTGTTGGAGTTTAGTATACAAATTTATTTGTAACTTTTATGTCAGTCAGTTATAGTTGCTATTTACATCCTTAATTACACGATTCTTCATACCTTGTGCTTGAGATGTAGAAATAAGCTCTGATATATTGGATATTATGTGTTTTTTGTTTGTAGGTAGTTGCTTCTGAAAAATAACCTAGAACCAATGAATTTTCCCACGTACTGAGGAGTTGAATCTACACTGCTGTCTTTGCCTTGCCATTACTGTCGTCACAGTTGTAGCTGTTATTAACCATATTTTTTAGGTTTGTATTTCTTTGACTCACAACAATGATAATTGAATGCTCCTTTGTATATGACGTGATGTATTATATAACTAAATCATGAGCATTGTGAGTGAACCTTAGTTTCCCATTTGAGATTCTATACATCGATTAATACGGATAGTTTGTATTAATCGGTGTATTGAATCTTGAATTGTCCGTTTGGACAGTTTGGGAAGAATCTTTTTTTATAGTAGATTATTACGTATAGGTTAATTTTCTTTTCTTAAATTTGTCAACATTTCGGTATACTTCATTTCCCTTTGTTCTCCGAGTGCATACTTGAATGTGTTGGATAACAATACATCACCACTTTCATCTTGTGTACTTGGGGACTTAGGCGAAATGCTGCCGAAATTTTGTCAAATTTAGAAAAGACAATTAACTTGTAGTATTCAATCTACTATAAAAAAAATTACTTCCTGAATGGGATAGGGCCACAACTTTACTTAGAAAAGTGAGATGTCGCATGCATGTTACATAACTTCATAAGATTGTGCAGCAAACGGACAACATGGATCGAAGTTAGATGAGAGCATCACGCATCACTGCTGAGTATGGGCCTGGGGTGGAACAGTTTCTCCAATTTACTGAAATGCATGCCCCTTCCTTGCGCGGAAAATATTTTTGTCCATGTGTAAAATGTGCAAATGGTAGACACCAGACACTAAGTGAAATAAGATCACATCTAATATGTCACGGGATGATTCCAAATTACACAAACTGGATATGGCATGGGGAATTGCCAGACAATCCAACATTGTCTCACACTGAGGCAATCGATGTAGATATGGGTTGTCGTATAGAAGAAATGATTCGCGACCTTGGGCAGGATGGTTTTCGGCAAGCACATGCTCCTTTGTATGACAAAATAGAGAATGATTCAAAGACTCCTGTGTATTCTGGGTGCACAACATTCACAAGGTTGTCTGCAGTCTTAGCTTTGGTCAACTTGAAGGCACGATTTGGCTGGAGTGACAAGAGCTTTACTGAATTGCTAGTGTTATTGAAAAAGTTGCTTCCTGAAGATAACACGTTGCCAAAGAGTCAATACGAGGCGAAGAAGATCTTATGTCCAGTGGGAATGGAGTACCAGAAAATCCATGCATGCCCAAATGATTGCATATTGTATAGAAATGAGTATGCAAAAATGCGCACATGCCCAACATGTGGTGTATCCCGCTACAAGGTCAACAACCATGAAGAGAGTGATGTTGCAACCGCAGAGAACAGTCATCCAACAAAGGTTTGTTGGTATCTTCCAATAATACCAAGGTTTAGGCGATTGTTTGCTAATAGATATGATGCAAAACAGTTGATGTGGCATGTTGAAGGCAGAAAAATTGATGGATTGCTCCGACATCCGGTTGATAGTCTGCAATGGAAGGCATTCGATGCTTTGTATCCTGATTTTGGGAATGAGACCAGAAATCTAAGGCTTGGTCTTGCCTTCGATGGAATGAACCCTTTTGGTAACTTAAGCACCAGTCATAGTTCATGGCCTGTTTTGCTGATGATTTATAACCTTCCTCCTTGGTTGTGCATGAAACGGAAGTACATAATGCTTTGCATGATGATAGCAGGACCAAGACAGCCCGGTAATGATATTAACGTGTATCTAACTCCATTGATTGAAGACCTACGGACAATGTGGGAACACGGGGTAGATGTTTGGGATGAGAATTTGCAGGAGACCTTTAGGTTGCGTGCAATGGTTTTATGTACCATAAATGACTTTCCAGCATATGGAAATTTAAGTGGTTACAGTGTGAAAGGCCATCACGCATGTCCTATTTGTGAGAAAAATACAAGTTTCGTCCAACTAAAACATAGAAAGAAAACAATATACACAAGGCATCGAAGATTTCTGAACCAGTTCCGTCCATATCGACGATTAAAGAAAGCTTTCAATGGATCTCAAGAAAATGAAAGTGCGCCAAAACCGTTAAATGGTAAAGAAGTACATGATTGTGTGAACGACATCATAACTATCTTTGGGAAGACACAAAAGAAAACCAATAGTGAGACAAACATCTAGACTGAGTATACGGGAGAAAAATGTCTGATCTTGATGTTAGACATTGTATAGACGTCATGCATGTGGAGAAAAATGTCTATGATAGTTTAATTGGCACCCTTCTTAACATTAAAGGCAAGACAAAGGATGGTTTGAAGTGTCGTCAAGACTTGGTTGACATGGGTATACGGGAGCAGTTACATCCAATAGCAAAAGGTTCGCGAACGTATCTACCCCCAGCATGTCACACAATGTCAACAAAGGAAAAAAGGAGTTTTTGTCATTGTTTGCGGAATGTCAAAGTCCCTGAAGGATACTCTTCAAATATCAACAACCTTGTATCCATTAAAGATCTTAAATTGGTTGGCTTGAAATCTCATGATTGCCATGTATAAATGCAACAACTACTGCCTGTAGCAATTCGGGTAATCTTGCCTAACAAAGTTCGGGTTGCCATAACTCGTCTATGCTTTGTTTTTAATGCTATATGTAGCAAAGTCATTGACCCTGCAAGATTGGATGAATTGGGGAATGAGGCTGCCATTGTCCTTTGTCAGATAGAGATGTACTTTCCTCCATCATTTTTTGACATAATGGTTCACTTAATTGTTCATCTAGTTAGGGAGATCCGGTTGTGTGGTCCTGCATTTTTACGGTGGATGTATCCAATTGAACGGTACATGAAGGTGTTAAAGGGGTATACCAAGAATCAACACCGACCAGAAGCTTCGATTGTTGAAAGGTATGTTGTTGAAGAATGTATTGAGTATTGCTCGCAGTACATTGAAGCTGCTAAATCTGTCGGGGTACCTGAACCTCATCATGTGACGACACCAGTTGGCAAGGGTACACGAGGCTACAATGTTGTGACAATGACTCGCCACGAGATCTCACAAGCACATCTATATATATTGAATAATACAGCAGAGGTAGTTCCATACATAGATGCCCACAAAAAAGAAGTCGCCACACTTAACCCAAAATTCAACATGATGAGGGTTTTGCAAGAGCACAACAGAACTTTCATGAAGTGGTTTAGACACACAATATTTGCTGATGAGGCTACTTCCAAAACATTACGATTGTTAGCTCTTGGGCCAAATCTAAATGTTCCGACGTGGCAAGGGTATCACATCAACAATTATTCATTCTATACTAAATCCCAAGATGAGAAAAGCTCAATGCAAAATAGTGGGGTGACTGTTGATGCTGATTCAGATCACTTTTGCAGTGCATCAGACAACAATCCTATTCGCGCATCCATGCATTACTTTGGAGTCATTGAACAAATCTGGGAGCTTGACTATACTGATTTTAGAGTGCCTGTGTTTAAGTGTAAGTGGATCAATGCCCGTACCGGTGTCCGGCAAGATGAAATGGGATTTACCTTAGTGGACTTCAACAAGGTGGGTTACATGGACGAACCTTTCATTATGGCACAACAAGCAAGACAAATATTTTATGTCAAAGACCCTTGCGATTCAACATATTCAGTGGTTCTACAGGGAAGACCTAGTGGTTTAAATGACGCACATGATCCAACGATGCTTGATATTTGTGAGACACCACCTTTTTCGATAGCTATGCCTAATATGAATGATTCACACTACGTTGACGATGTACACGCAAATCGTAATGATCATGATGAAGGACTATGGGAGAACATTGTTACGTAACTAATTCTTATCAATGACATGTAATAACCTTATGCCTTTTGTGTTTTGTAGATATTAATGTTGATATATTTCCTTTTAAGTTAGTTTATAAAATTAGTACGTTGTTGTTTATAACATACTTCTTTTTCTTTGACAGGTTCATGGCAACCCCACCAGCGTCCCCTCTGCAGTCAAATATTCAGTCACCAACGAAGTCTAGGAATACTAGAAAATCAACACAGCTACGGAGGTTGACTGAACGAGCATTGGATCAGCCAAAACCAATTGTTTACGTGGATGCCGCAACTGGCCGAGGATTGGGTCCATTCAAAGAGAAATTCCACAGTTATCTTGGGGTCGTGGCCAGAGAGAAAATTCCCATTGTACATAATAGCTGGAAAGATGTTCCAGACACGCTAAAGGACCTAGTATGGAATGACATTTTGGTAAGTGATTTTAATATTGAGTACATGTTGGTTTATTTGCTCTTAAAATTGAATGCTATGCAAATTTTCAAACATTTACAAAACCCTTTGTAATGTAGGCAAAATTTGATATCCCAGAAGCATTAAATGCAAAGAAAAAGGTCATGTCCACCGTGGCCAGTAGATGGAGGCAATTTAAATGTAACCTGACGACTAGATTTGTGTATGGTAACTCCGAAGGTCAACATGAACATGATCCTCCGGTCAAATATGACGTAGATAAAGAAACTTGGGAGCAATTTGCTGCAAGCCGCAAAACTCCTAACTGGCAGGTTAGAGGTCAATATCATTCAATGTTTCAAAAATAAATTGGTGAATATAAAGCCAACTTAATCTTTGATGGTTATTAAATAAATTGCTACATCACAGGGAATCAGGAAGAAGATGCAAGAGATCCAAAAATACAATGACTGCCCCCATGTACTTTCTCGTGGGGGGTATGATTTGCTTGAAAAGAAGATGATGGAGGAGAAGATGAACAAAAGACAACATGACACAATGACAACTGAGAATACACCAAACTCTGGGGATCCCCCATCTCCCATTCAAAGACATGTCAAGTGGGTGTTGGCACGCACTAAGCAATATGGACAGATGACATCAAAGTCGGCACAAGAAATATCTGATAAAATTGTGAGTTGCTTGTTCCATTTCTAATACAATTTACTGAAATTTGAAATAATTGTTTGTTTTTGATAATTTTATGACTTGGTTGTTCAGATTGTAAGTTAATTGTACATTTATAATGTGTTTGATGTAGGCCTCATTGGAAGAACAAACGAGACAGGGTACCTTTGTCCCCCATGGTCGTGAAGACATATAGAACACTGCCATTGAGCGACCGGATCATGGAGGCTGTGTTCGGGCAGCGGGGTTTGGGGTCACAATAAGTCAATACTTTGGAAGGGCAGCACATGGCTCCATTTGTTCATCAGGGTCGATCAGCCAAGTACAAATGGCTGAAATAATTGGAGGCCTACAGGAACAGTGAAAAAATGAAATACAGGTATTGAAAGATGAGTTGAAGGAACAAATCATACTTGAGATGTCGCAGAGGGGATCGTTGATCCCAACACATATTCAGCCAGATATACATGGGTTAGGAGCACGAGTGAGCACAAAAGGGAGCAATGCGGAGAGTGTTCTCAACCCATGTCTGCCTAATGATGTTGCTCCTGTCAAACCCCCTATGGGGTTGTATGTGCAACGCCAAGATTCAATTGAGTTGGTGGCCTTGGGAAAAACATATGATGGAGGCTCGACCATACACAATGTGGCTTATGCAGACGATGTCGTAAGGGTTAGTGTTGAGCAAGTTATTGACGGTGACACTGAGGTCCCATTCCCAACATCAGAGTTTAAGTGTGTCAGGGAGGTCCTTCACACATTCATTGCATGGCCAACACCACTTGTTAAAAAAATCTTTATTGAGGTATTTTACTTTTTATGTTTCCCAATTCTATACATACGTACCTATATCATAACATACTTCCTAACATTACTTTAATTGTTGGTTTCCTTAAATATTTAGCATGAGGGCAGTAGTCCAACTAAAGACACTGAAGTTGTTGAAGCGGTCAACGATGTTGTTGTAGATGACCCTTTGCGCAAGTTGATTAAGAGCCTAGTTGACATTTATGAGAAGCCTGTAGAGTTAGTGTGGGATGTTACTAAATCTGGAATTCCAAATGCAACTGCATCATTGTTCGTAACGTGTGCTGATGTGAATGAAATAATATCAGGCGTACAGTGTTTGAACATAGCTATACTACAATTGTGGACCATGTAAATATATTTGATGTCATTGACTAATAATGTATGTCTGTTGCGTTACATACATGATGTTAACTGAATTTTTCAATTGTTGAAAATAGGTATATGGACCAATTGAGTCAAAGAGATGGTGTAGGATCGGTGTATGGATTCCTTGAGCCGCAGGCTATACTGAATGCAAATGATAAACGTGGACAATGTCAAGAATACATTGAAAAATGGCTTAAGGAATCAAACCGATATGTCTATCTAGGCGCTTATTTGAATCAGTAAGTTGACTATGTTGTGTTATATGTTAGAACATGTTTATGTTATAGATACATCACTGTTGTACATGCAAATGTAGGGGACATTGGCAGCTCATTGTTTTGTGTCCTAAAAAAAATACTGTCGTCTGGTTTTGTTCTTTGCGTGGAAGGGTAGATGTTCATATAAAAGCTGCAATTAACAAGTTAAGTAACTCATTTTAAGTTGTGGAATTTTGGTTATAGAACCCGCGGTACTGTAGTAGTGTTGCCCACATTAGCTAACAATTTTAATGTTTATTTTCAGTGCATTTAAGACTTTGGAAACCAAGAGTGAGGGGAAATTTGGTCACAGTACACTGCGGTGGATTGAAGTGAAGGTTAGTCGTACATTTTGATTTTGGATACAATTGATTTCCATTTGGAAAACATGTTAATTGTAACGTTGAATGATTTTTTCCATTCAATGTAGAGTCACGTTCAAAGCGGAACCTATGAGTGTGG
Organism: Glycine soja; assembly: GCF_004193775.1. Taxonomy (NCBI): domain Eukaryota; kingdom Viridiplantae; phylum Streptophyta; class Magnoliopsida; order Fabales; family Fabaceae; genus Glycine; species Glycine soja. Next base: position 39,351,397 of record NC_041007.1, on the reverse strand, counting down.
CTATTATGTCATGCACTGGATGTGGAACATAATCGTCGGGCAGTTGAAGACTAATTGGACGCTGGAAAATTTTGTCTTCATTTTTTGTCTTCAATTTTTAGCACTACGTAACTAATTACTTGTATTTTATATTGTGTAGTGGTTCAATGATGGCACGCCGCTAGACATCAACATCATGACAACATTACGAAAAAAATGGGCAGAATATTTTGTAAAACTTAGAAGCATCCAATGTACAAAGCTGTAGTTAACATGCAAACAACCGCTTTCGTGTTTGTCATGTATTTGATTAAGTGTTAGAAACAATTTACCTGCTGTAATGACTTTTATGTGTCAATAACAATAGATATTTGTTAAAAACATGTTGATTTCCACCTCTAGTCTGCACATGCATTCTGTTTTATACTATTTCCATGAAATTTTATTGTTGTGTATTTCTTTTCTCTCTTCAATTTTACTTGGGGCCACTGCTAAAGTGAATGAAACTGCTAAGAGTTTTGGTGATGAAAAGCAAAAACCTTCAGGTGAGGATGATGTTGCTGCAGATGGAAACAAGGAAAATCCTACTAATGAAGCTGAACAAAAAGAGCCTGAGAATAAGGTGATTGTTCTTTGTTTATTTTTAGTGTTCTGATTTTGTCTGGTTCTGAAAATTTAACATTATCATTAGTCAAGCAGAAGATTTTTTATTTGTCACTTATAACTGGCTCATTATGAAATTGTAATTGTGCATATGATCATAGATGTAAAGTCACTTACATTTACAGGAATATTCTGAGTATTGTTGAATCAATGATAATCCGGTAAAGTTTACTTGACCTTTCTGCTATGAGTTCTCACTCATTGCTTTGGATCTTTATTTTTTATTGTTTTTGTACTATTTTATGTTGTGCACTTTGAAATTTAACCGTGAATTTGAGAACTCCTGTGATTATTCCATCGTTAGTCACAGAAGAATTCTCAGTTGGCTTAATTTCCATTTCCATCATTAAAATTTGACATTTTCCTTCTCAATATTGGGTGTATTTATACTTCTTGCATTTCTTAACATGCCTTTTATTTCTATTGTTGTATGTAGAATTTCTTAGTTAATGCTTTTAGTTTGTTTAAATTTGATAGCTTAATTAATACCATTTTGGATAAGTTGTTTTATGTTTTTTTTATCAAAATTTTAACTAACAAAACAATATAGTGGTGCTTGGTCTGCGTTAAGATTTGGAGTTGAAAGTGGTAGGCGAGAGAGAAAGAGGGTCAGTGAGTGTATTTTCCCAAGAAGACATAAAAAAAGTGCCATTGCTGTGCCTTTTGTTGCTGTTGCTGCTGCCTTCTTGTGTCCTTTCTAAACTCAACTTTGACCCGACCAAAGGGTGCAGGAACAACCAACCAAGAACCCTCCCTCATAGCTTTCGGCGCTTTTAATTCATTCATTAATCTCCAGGTAAGAACTCTTTCTTCTGTTGCATTCCCAATCTCTCTCTCTCTCTCCCTCCCTCAAGATCCTTCTCTTTTTTTTTGTTGCTGATTATTTATGGAGGGTGGATTTTGGCTTAGGAGATCTCTAAGTTTGGTGTTGCATATGTAGATCGAGATGCGAAGATTTCTCCTTTTTTTCTTCCTTTTTGTATAGTTTTTTAACAGTAGATTTTTTTGGGTACCATTTTCGACTATATTCTCTTTCTGCTATAAACTTTGATGATAAGGTGGTTGTACCCTGCATGTATTTTAATTTCATGGTACTTCAACTGCTAAGCTTTCATGCTTCGTGTAGAGAGAATCAGCATTCAAAGCATCAAATAATTACCCTCAAAAGTAAAATAGAAAAATAGGGACCATTCTTGCCCCTATAAATGAATTGATAACTTGATGATTCATTGATTCTGCTCCATGCCCGAAATTGTAATTCTTTTTTAACACTCATGGGCATCTTAATTATCCTTAACTTCACTCTTTGTATCTGATAATGGGGGTTTATCCATTTGATAAAATTCAAGTAGTTGTAGGTTTGTAACAAAAAAAATTAATAAATAAATCCAAGTTGTAGGTGATCATCACTTGTTTCCCATATGCAGGGATTAGAATATTGCAATGTCTGTTAAATGTAGCATTTTGGTTGAATAACTTGCTCAGAATAATCATAAATTCATATCTGAGGTGTGGGCTGGGAACTGTTCTGGCTAAAACGTCAATTCATAGTTGTTTCAAGATACTCTTGCTATCCAGCTGTGCCCTTGAGTCTTTCTTATTATTTATTTATTCAGATGTCTTATTCTGTGGATTGATAATCTATTATTTGCATATATTATTGCAAGTTGCATGAAGTATTAGCTTGTGGTTGACTTGAGATATTCGTTTGAGGTGGGAGAGCCTGCTTGTGTTTGTTTGCTCTGCTCATGTCTTCTTGTTAGGTGAACTCAAGTCCATAGAGGGTGTGTTTTTGAGTAAACACCTTAATTAAGCAATGGATTCAATAAGCTCTTGTCAAATGAGCATTTGTTTATAAGCTTGATTGTGAAGACTAGTATAATTAATTAAAAATAACTTATGTCGTTAATTAGTTAAAACTAATTTAAAAGAACTTAATTGGTTAAGTTTTACCAGGAAGTTTATTGAACTAATAAATAGAGTTTTTATAGAAATGTCATAATAAGCTACTTCCACAAGTCTAAATAAGCTACGATAAATGCTGCATAATGCAAGTATGCAATAAAGGAGAGTATTGAAAATTGAAACAACGGTTTCTGGTGGAGCTTGATCAATGCATCTTCTTTGTAACAGATAACATGGGCTTAGTCTGCAGCTGAAGTCGTCGTTTTCGTGAAGCTGATGCTGAAGAAAATGCTCAGGTCTTTTGTCCTTTATAAATTTGGCACTTATTAAATTAGAAATAATACTGTTAAATAAGCTTTAATTTGATGAATGTGGCGTGCATTTGCAGGATGCAGAAATTGAAACAAGAATCAAGTTAGAAACAAGGTTGAAAAGCATATTCAGAAACTTTTATTACTAGGTGTGTTTTACTAGGTGTGACTTTCCTTATTTTATATAGCAATCTGTAGAATTATTTGGAGTTTAGCAATTAGCATTAATACGTAATGTGGTTGTACTCCCCAGAGTTTGAAGGAATTATATGTGTGTGCCACAATCTCTTAATATACCGTGCAAATACTAGCTTTTGTTATTTATTTTCTGAACTTATTTGTGTGTTAATATCTCTGTTGTTTAGGTGCTGGAGAGTCTGGGAAGTCTACAATCTTTAAGCAGGCAAGAAATTGCATCTTCTCAACTGCTTGTGAATTATGATAGTATATGATTGCTATTGGGTGTATTTATACTTCTTGCGTAAATCTAATATCAAATATTAAAGCATAACAAGTGAATAAAGTACCATGAATTTGTAAGTTTGTGAAGTTTAACTGTGATAACATATATAATTAAGCTAAATTAACAAGAATTGTGTTGTGCAGGGAAAAGCTGTAGGTTGAGATGGTTCAATCAATTGGACCCAAGAATAAACAGAAATCCTTTCACAGAGGAAGAAGAAGAGCGTCTTCTAGCTTCACACCGGATTCATGGTAATAGATGGGCTGTAATTGCAAGACACTTCCCAGGTCGAACTGATAACGCAGTAAAGAATCATTGGCATGTGATAATGGCAAGGATTCGGAGAGAAAGGTCTAAAATTAATAATCCAAAACTGCAGCCACTTTTTGCTCCAAACTTGAAGGATGACCTTGAGGCCATCCCTTCTTTTGTTGAGAAGTATTATGAAAAGTACAGCCACCCTTGTGTCACACTCACACATAGCTCTTTTCAATTTCCCGGCAAGAAGTTTTACTTTCAAGATCCAAGTTCTGCTGGTTCCACTGTGCCTCCAGGTATATGCATTTCATGCTTTCTAGGTACAACTTCATTCAATAACTAATTGCATTATATATATATATATATATATATATATATATATATATATATATATTATATATATATATATATATATATATATATATATATATATATATTAAGTTTAGTCTCATTAATATAGTTTTTTTGTCAGGTAAAAATGAAACAGTCAATATGTTTATTATTATTATTAGGATGTGTTTCATTAAATTAGTTTATAAGTTAACTAAAAACTTAAAAGCTATAAGTCAAGAGTTGAAAAACTAAAATGCTTATAAGATAAAATTGATTAAATTGAAAATGTTTGGTGAGATTGACTAATAACATAAATGATAAATTTAAAATGACATACAAGATGACAAAAGAATATAAAAAGAGATTTTTATATTAAAATGATAAATTCTGGTTAAGGAATAAATAAATAGAAGTTTATGTTAAAAATTACAATTGAGTTATATTGAAAATACAAGAATATACTATTGCGCTTTCAAATAAGTTTAATGAATATATACTAATAGTACTATAAAATAATTTTACATTATCATTTAATCATAAATTAATAATTATTTGTATGATTTTTAAAATAATTATTATAAAAATCAACCATCATATTTTACATAATATAATTTATGATTAGACTATAGTGTAAAATTATTTTATTCTAGGAAATGATAACTCTTTTTCACTTCTAATAAAAAAAAACTTTTTTATTTTTAATTTTCTAAATATTGTCTTTAAGATGCTAGCTAGTTAGCATTATACTCCAATTGTGTATTGGGCACCAATCATTTTTTCTTATAATTACGCAATTAGCTAGTTAGCATTATACTCCAATTGTGTATTGGGCACCAATTTAAATGTAACTTTTTATTTCATCATCACAGTAATTGTCATCATCTAGAGGTTTTCTTATAATTACGTAATTAGATACTCAGTGCTTAACTTTGAAACTATCTATAGTCATAGTTTCTGATATTTCCATTATTCTATTATAATTTTTTTTTAAGAAAAGAAAGTAATTGCTTGCACAAAATCAACTAATGCTATCTATGATGACTAGCTAGAGTAACGAGAAGAAGAAGAAGAAAAAAAAAATATTGCATATATAATAACTAGAAAAGTTCAAAATAACAAATTATTGTATGCATATATTGTTGAAAGTTAGCATCATTGAGATTTTATTATTATTTGACGCATTCATTTCAACACACTGTTAGTCTTATTAATTAATTACGTAGGTCTAATCTTTGTTAGCATTTCCCACATAACCCAATAATATAGATTCTGTTTTAAAGCATATGTCATATAATAATGTCTTGTTAGCATTTCTCTTGCTGACATGATTTAGATATATAAAAAAAGATATTGCTAACAAATGTGTCATAACAGTATTGATTAAGAAACCAAATCAAAAAAATATTTAATGTGAAAATATTAAGAGAAGACAAAAAGATTATAAATAATATATATTTTTACTTTTCAATAAAAATATTTCTACTTCAATTTTCTTAATTAATGTTCTAAGAATCCTGATTAGCATTTTCCATAAAAATAATTCTTCAAAAAATAAATATCAAATGCTATCCTCTACAATTTTATCCGTAGCGTGTTGAAATTCTATTTAAAGCACAATGAGAACTAACCTGCACGCTTTTTCTGCATAGTTTCAATTGCAGAGAGGAAGGAGTTGTAGAGGTCCAGTGTTATGAAAACTGATTTGACTGCTGCTTCCTTGTTGGGTTCTTGCACAGCTTTGAGCAACATTTTGTTGTGATCTTTGGAGATCACGTTCAAAAGGCCAATGCAGTTTCGTACGGCAAAATATCACATTTAACACAGGGAAACACCCAATTGGCTGTAATAACCCAACTGCTACCTTTTTTATCCCTAAGCTGTGAATGCGTTTAAGATTTACAGACATTTGCTTCACAAGGGATTCCATGAAGCCTGGTAAATCCTGCAAAAGAAAAACTAAAATACTATTCACATCTGTATTACTATGTTATGTTATATTCGTAATAATGAGCATAGCTACATTTGGAAATGGACTACTCTAGTTTTAGAAATGGACTATGTTATGTTATATTCGTTTAAGATTTATCAGTTTTGGACGTGGCATTGGTAATATGCTTCCACTTTTTATGAACAATTTGCCTATACTTCCTTTTGCAAACACCACCTACATTACTGAAATATCTACTCAAATTAACGGATATATATTACCATATTTCAAGTTCAGAAAAACAGCAAACCAAAAAAGTCATGATAAAGCAATCATATACTTCTTGCATTTCTCCAATGATGACAGCTTTATTAAGTCTAGTTTAGTTTTACGTATTAAATTTGTTGTACTAATACTTGATGTGAGCCTCACTTGGATTTTTTCTTTGTAGGGAGGTGATAACGACAAGCGCAGAGAGACACTTGACAAGGAAGATAAATTAAAAAAGGTGTGACTGCAATTTTTGGTTAATAATTCCATTACTTCTGATCATGTAATCAACAATTCCATCACTGAAATTGTTATTTCTGGACAAGGCTCGCATTTAAGTGTTAACTCGTTATTTAATTTATTTTACCATTTTCATTGAATTACAATGGGATTAGAATGGATACTGCACCACTGTGGCTGCTGTATTGTTTGTTCTTTTGCTTGAAATGCAGGGAAAATTGAATGAGAAAAGAGATGTCAATTGGTTGTGCTTGTGCGTGAGCTGATGAAAGTTGTGTTCATTAACAGATATATGTAAGTTGGAAGTGAACAAGAACAATTTCAATACAATTGCTGATGTTGGTTCTTAAAATTAAGTAACTTGAGAATATTATTTGAACAAATTAAGTAACTAAATATTATTTGTTCTCCCACACTTTATGATCACTTGGTGTGTCATTGCCTTCTGGTGCCACTGCTTGACATTGGTGACAGGATTTTACTAGAGATTGGATGGCTGATAGTAGCACACAAATGGTGGAAGTGGCACCTGAGATGACATATAGAATCCATAAACTTCTCAGCTTCAAACTGTCTGTATCATCGGAGGTCACGTTGGAGCATGATGCCGGTGAGGTAATCAACCACTTCTCTTCCAATCTCTTCAGCTCTGCTTTTTTTGAGAGATGTAATATAGCTTTTGACACGTCTCTGGCCACTGGCGAGCCTTTCTGGAACATCTGCATTAGATTATTTGAAAATTCTGTCATAACTTAATGAGTAATTACTAAACTCCATAAACATTTTGTATTCATCCATCCGAGTAAGTATGTAAAACTGTGTCAACAAAATCTATAGCAAAATTGTCTGATTCCCTAACATTGTATTTGTTGAGATTGAAAATCATAGCCCAAACATAAAAGAAAAATTGCACAAACACACAACTGCATATGCACGCACGCGCACATACTATGGATTTAAATTTGTTTAACGTATTACCAAAGCTTCTAGATATATCTAATGATGGGTGAAATAGAATGATATGTTATGATTCACCAAAATAAAAAGAATGATATTTTATGATGGAACTTCCATACCATATGTTATGATATTTTCTCTTTTCTCAACCAATTGAGACCTCTTGATCAACTAAAATGTTGTTTTATATATTTTATCAATTATTTATAGACAGTAACTTTTTTTAATATCTTATATCAATTATTTATAGTCATATTTATCACTATAAACAATATGTTTTATTTATAGATAATTTATTCATTATAAATTATTTATTTTAATTAACCTTAAATTATTATGCAGGTTAAATATGTTTTTACATCGGTGCCTATGTCACCACCGGATGTAGAAGTTCTCATATTCAACATCGTTGCTTTCTGTAAAACGGTGTAGAAAGCGTAACATACTACATCAGTGCATACGTCACCACTGATGTAGAAGTTCCCATATTCAACATCATTGCTTTCTGTAAAATGATGTAAAAAGCGCACTTACTACATCAGTGCCTACGTCATCACTGATGTAGAAGTTCCCATATTCAACATCATTGCTTTCTATAAAACGATGTAAAAAGCGCAACTTACTACATCGTTGCTTAATTTAAAAACGATGTAGAAAATAAAAGATCAACATCGTTGCTTAATTTAAAAACGATGTAGAAAATCCGCCCTCAAAAAGCAGAACCAATGTTTCTACATCAGTCATTAGTATAGCACCGATTTAGAAAAAAACAGCTTACTACAACGTTCGCTTATGGACTGATGTTGAAATTTTTAAGTTTCAACATCATTATAATCAAAAACGGTCATGCACCGTTGTAGAACATTGATTGTGACCGATGTAGATCATGCATCTTCTAGTAGTGTTGGTGTCAAATGTAACCACATCCAAAGAAGCATGGGAGATTTTGAAAACCTCCCTTGAAGGTGTTGATAAGGTAAAAAAGGTGCGCCTACAAACTCTACGTAGAGAGTTTGAATCATTACATATGAAGGAATCCGAATCTATCTCAGATTTTGGCAACAAGGTGTTGGCTATTGTGAGCCAAATGAAGTGTTATGGAGAAAATATGGAAGATGTTCGTGTGGTGGAAAAGATCATTCGCTCCTTAATCGCTAAATTTGATTATGTGGTTTGTGCTATTGAAGAGTCTAAGGATTTAGACTCAATGACTGTAGACCAATTGATGGGTTCTCTTCAAGCCTATGAAGAAAGGTTCAATAGAAGACATGATGAGCCATTGGAGCAAGTCCTCAAAGCCAAAGCTTCTTTGAAAGAAAATGGGAGGAGAAAGTAGTCAAAGAGCACGTGGACGTGGTCGTGGACGTGGTCATGGCCAAGGAAGAGGAGATCGTGATAATTTTGACAATAATGAATGGAGGAGCCATCAATCCACTAGAAGTCGTGGAAGAGGAAGAGGAAAGGTAGAAAACAATTACGAAAAAGCATATGAAAGGAGGTATGATAAATCTAATGTTGAATGTTTTAATTGTCATAAATATGGCCATTACTCTTGGGAGTGTAGAACAAATGTTGAAGAGAAGGTCAATCTTATTGATGATAAAGAAGATAAAGAAGTTGAAGAGCCAACACTACTACTATCACTTAATAATGGTGAGAAGGAAGACAAATGCTTATGGTATCTTGACAATGGAGCAAGCAATCACATGTGTGGATGCAAGAGAAATTTGTGGAACTTGATGAGAAGGTGAAAGGAAATGTTTCTTTTGGAGATTCTTCCAAGGTGCAAATCCAAGGAAAATGTACCATTTTAATTTCTTTAAAAGATGGTGCTCACAAATTAATCACGGATGTTTACTATGTTCCTAAACTAAAAAGCAATATTTTGAGTTGGGACAACTTGTTTGAAAAGGGGTATGAAATTCATACGAAAGATTGTTGTTTATGGCTTCGAGATCAAAATTCTAATTTGATTGCCAAGGTGTTTATGTCAAGAAATAGAATGTTTACTTTGAACATTAAAACCAATGAAGCAAAATGTTTGAAGGCTAGCATAAAAGATGAATCATGGTGTTGGTATATGAGATTTGGGCACTTGAATTTTGGAGCACTAAAATCCTTAGGAGAGGAGAAGATGGTGAAAGGGATGCCTCACATCAACCATCCTAATCAATTGTGTGAAGCATGTCTCCTTGGAAAGCATGCAAGAAGGAGTTTTCCAAAAGAAGCTAATTCAAGAGCAAAGGAGCCTCTCCAACTTGTTTACACCGATGTGTGTGGCCCAATCAATCCTCCTTCATGTGGTAACAATAAAATATTTCTTGCTTTTATTGATGATTATAGTAGGAAGACTTGGGTTTATTTTCTAAAGCAAAAATCTGAGGCATTTGTAGTTCTTAAAAATTTTAAAGCTCTTGTGGAAAGGAGAGTGGTTATGTAATCAAAGCTCTAAGATCCGATAGAGGTGACGAAATTCACATCAAAAGAATTTAATGAATTTTGTAAAAAAATATGGGATTCGTCGCCCTCTAATGGTTCCTAGATCTCCACAACAAAATGGGGGTAGTGGAGAGAAAAAATAGAACTATTCTTAATATGATAGATGTATGTTGAAGGCTAAAAATATGCCAAAGGAATTTTGGGCCGAAGCTGTTGCATGTGCCATTTATTTGTCCAATTGCTCCCCAACAAAGAATGTCAAAGATTCAACACCATAAGAAGCATGGTAGTAGAGTGAAGCCAAGAGTTGATCACTTGAGAGTATTTGGGAGCATTGCATATGCTCATGTACCGACAAGGAAGATTCAAGCTTGATGATCGGAGTGAGAAACATGTGTTCATTGGCTATGATGCAAGCTCAAAAGGCTACAAATTGTACAATCCAAACAATGGAAAGACAATTGTGAGCCGAGATGTCAAGTTCTATGAAGAAGGCATATGGAATTGGGAGGAGAAAGAAGACACTTATGATTTTTCCCGTACTTTAAGAAATAGATGAAGAAGCCTTGAATCCAAATGATTCAACTCCAACACTTTCACAACTCCTTCAACCAATGAAGCCTCATCATCTTCCAAGGGAGTTCAAGTGAAAGGCCAAGAAGAATGAGAAATATTCAAGAATTATATGATGAAATTGAAGTTATATATGATTTGTTTTGTCTTTTTGTTGACAGTGAACCCTTAAACTTTGATGAAGCAATGAAAGACAAAAGGTGGAGACAAGCCATGGAAGGAAGAAATCAAAGCCATTGAGAAGAACAACACTTGGGAGTTATCAAAGCCTTCCCAAAGGTCATGAAGCAATTGGAGTCAAATGGGTGTTTCAAAATCAAGAAAGAATGCAAAAGGAGAGGTTGAGAGACACAAAGCAAGACTTGTAGCTAAAGGCTACAAGCAACAATATGGAGTTGATTATGATGAAGTGTTGCACCGATTGCCCGCATAGAGACCATTCGTCTTCTTAATTTCCTTGGACAGCTCAAATGAAGTGAGAGAATTTTTCAGCTTGATGTAAAATCGGCATTTCTAAATGGCTATCTTGAAGAAGATGTCTATGTTGAACAACCAATGGGTTTTGTCATCGAAGGTCAAGAAGGAAAAGTCTTGAAATTGAACAAGGCGTTGTATGGTCTAAAGCAAGCACCGAGGGCATGGAATACTCACATTGACAAGTACTTCCAAGACAATGGGTTTGTTCGTTGTTCAAAATGAGTATGCTCTTTATGTTAAAACTTTTAATAATTGGTGATGTCTTATTTATTTGTTTTTATGTGGATGACCTTATCTTTACCGGTAATAACCCAAATTTTGTTTGAAGACTTCAAGGAGTCCATGTCTCGTGAATTTGATATGACAGATATGGGACTCATGTCATATTACTTGGGAATGGAAGTTGAAGAAAACGGAGAATGGGATCTTTGTCTCACAAGAAAGCTACACAAAGAAGTGTTGAAGAAATTTAATATGCTTGATCGCAATCCCGTGAACACACCTATGGAAGGTGGCTTGAAGTTATCAAAGTTTGATGAAGGAGAGAAGGTAGACTCCACGGTCTTCAAGAGTCTTGTGGGGAGTTTAAGGTATCTAACCAATACAAGGCCCGATATTCTATATGCGGTGGGAGTTGTGTGTCGCTTTACGGAGGCTCCTACCTCTCCTCATCTAAAAGCCGCAAAAAGAATTCTTCGTTACTTGAAGGGTACAATTGATTTTGGATTGTTTTATTCTCCCTCCAATAACTATAGCTTGTGGGATTTTGTGATAGTGATTTTGCCAGAGATGTTGATGATAGAAAAAGTACTACCGGATTTGTATTTTTTATGGGTGATTGTGTTTTTACATGGAGTTCTAAGAAGCAAGGCATTGTGACACTTTCTACTTGTGAAGCCGAGTATGTAGCTACAACTTCTTGCACATGTCATGCCATTTGGCTAAGAAGATTGTTGGAGGAACTTCAGTTGTTGCAAAAGGAAAGCACAAAGATCTATGTTGATAATAGATCTGCACAAGAGCATGCCAAGATCCGGTGTTCCATGAACAAAGTAAGCATATAGATACAAGGTATCATTTCATTAGAGAGTGCATTACCAAGAAAGAAGTAGAATTGACTCATGTGAAAACTCAAGATCAAGTTACGGATATTTTCACCAGCCTCTCAAATTTGAAGATTTTCGAAGATTGCGAGCAAGACTTAGTGTGCAGAGAATTTTCCAATTAAGGGAGGATGTTAGATATTAATTAGAAAATAATAATAACAAGTTTTATGTGCCTTAAATTGTGGAAGATGAAAGTTGTAAAGTTATAAGTTACAAAAGTCTTGAATAAACAATTATGTGAGCATTCAGTATTCTTGAATAAGCAAATTATGTGAGTAGTCACTCTATTCTAGTATAAATAAGGGATTATATTCTTGTATTTTGTGTGGCAAATGAAATAAAATCTTCTTCTTCTTCCAACGAAAGATTCAGGTATTGCCTTCACCTTCATCAGTGGTAGGGCCTGTTTTGTCTCCTTTTCTTTCCTAGTAATCGACCCCTTGTCTAAGTGACATCCTTCCAGCACCTACAACACTTCTAGAACACACTGGCAGAGTTACTTTTCCTTTTTCCGATATTCTCAAGTTTTCCCTTTCCTTTTAACTGAATTTGAGTGCTCCTTGTGTTTTCCAATAACCTCCTTCCAAAGCTCCCAATCTTTACCTCATTCCTCATTCCAATTACCTTGTTTGCTCTCATGGGAGATGCTTTCATCCATGTCCCATAGGGTAAATCATCTAGATCAATTTCATTCGTATCTTCTTCTTTACAGTCACTCCTTCATCAAATGATTCAAGCATTTGCACAACAAACAAAGACTTCCTAATCTGTCATATTTGAACAAAATCTCCTTTATCATCTTTTCTCCTAGTTTTAGAGTAATTCCCTCTTTAGTGGCGAGTTATATCCACTCCTACTCTTATTCTGGAAAGACTTTCCCATAATTGGAGGGGTGAAGTTTATTTCCTGCTCTTAAAACATTGGAATGTTTCTGATTGTCATAGTCTGATGTCTTTGCCACTGGATGTTACAAATTTTCCTGAATTAGAAACTCGATCTGTTTGTTCAAGACTGTGTTAATCTGGACTTGGATCTCTGGAAGGACACCATGAAGAACGAAGTCCATCTGAAGTTAAAATGTGTTGGGATTTTGGGGTTTACCGCAACTGGTGGCCTTACCTCAATGGCTCAAGAAACTGCCAACTCCTTACAGACCTTGTTCATTAAAAACTGCGACAATCTTGAAATGCTTCCGAAGTGGTTGTCAACTCTGATTAATCTTAAATCACATCTTATATCAGATTGTCCAAAGCTTATATCTCTCCCGGATAACATCCATCACCTCACGCACTTGAAAGGTTGAGAATCTTCGGTTGTTCTGAACTATGTAGAAAATGCCAGCCCCATGTCGGTGAGTTTTGGTCCAAAATATCACATATCAAACACGTCATCATCATTGAAGAACCAGAAAAGCC
>NC_041007.1:39239067-39282401 GCF_004193775.1 Glycine soja | reverse complement strand
AACATCATTATAATCAAAAACGGTTATGCACCTTTTGTAGAACATAGATTGTGACCGATGTAGATCATGCATCTTCTAGTAGTGGCATAAGCGTCAATCCACCTCCAAAACACAGTAGTATAAAAAGAAAACTTTAAGTTGAGTACCATTTCAAGCTCAATATTATTCAAAGAGAACTAGTTCTGAGTTGATCATATGAAAGACCAAGATGGTACCATCTAGAAGTTCTCCAAAGGAAAAGAAAAAGTCACAGCTTTCTTAAACAGTAATAAAGAGGTCCAAAGTTTCTCCGCAACATCATATGTTTTCATGTCTTCATGTAGGTGCCAAATGAGTCAATTAGAAATGGCACTTTGCAGAGCCTAGTTAAGGTTTAGCATATAGCATAAAGTCTCTGCATTCTTGGCAATTGCAATCCTCAAAGCGGTACTTGATGCACCCTTCACAGTAACAAGTTGAGCAGCCTTGGCAAGTTGAAGAACGAGAACAGCCCCTGCTTGCTTTCAGACTTGATCTCTCTTCATCATCATCGCATGTTATTCTGAAAAATGAAAATTTTCACATGATTAATTAGAATTGATATTTGATCAGATCTCTCAACTAGAATATAGCTTCTTATATTATTCAAGTTTACTGTATGTAATATAAGCTAGCATGAGTCACTTTTCAATATATATACGGTTTGGCTTGCCCCTAAGCTAACATACAAGAGTCCCAATATTTGGACACTCAAATTGTACATACACCTTGATTTCTCTTTATCATTCTTTCATATCATACCATTAATCACATCGGTCATTTATCTCTCCATCTCCGAGTCCATGGATGACAATCTGACATAAAGTTGTTCATAACAAGTGGTCTTAATCTAAGTTATAGGTATGTTGATGTTGTTAATTACTTGGAAAAGAACGTTGTTGCAATAATCAATTATCCTACCTTACTAAGCTGGATTGTCTCTAGTTGAAGGTATTTGTGATTTTTAGTAAAATATCAATTATCGCTCATCCTTTTTGTCTCTCTAGCTCTTATTGACACATCGTGAGTCCCCAGTATCTTTTTCCAGCATATAATGTGTTTGCCAAGACTAAGTACCAACTACGTTCACAGAAATACTAATCATGCATGAACTTGAATATCATATAGCTTGAGTTGGGATTGAGCAACTTACTTTTGATAAGGCCAAAGAGAACAAATCCAGCATTTGTTGTTTTAAAGCATCATGGTAGTTCCTAATGTCTGGTCTGCTCTGGAGATGGAACCTGCGCTCCTTCCCGCATCTCGTGCAACGCAGGAACTCATCCCTGTGAAAGTTTTGTTTCCTCATTGCAGAGTCTTTCCGGATAGTCACATTTGCCTGGTGTAAGTAATACTTTATCAGAGGTGTTTTCCCAGAGTGGAACTTTGTCTTCGTCTTCACAATGAACCCAGATGTTTCTCTTCCACCTTCCGCTCCCTTCCCTTAAAGCATGTTTCTCAAATGCTTCTAGAGTGACACTCACTGATTATTACAAACAAACATGTTTCCACCAACTTCAGTGTTTTCCCTCGTTTCCACCAACAAATAATGCATAGGATCGAAATTATATTTATAATAATAATTTATTTGCAATAAAATAAAATGAAAAGAAATAGTGATTCAGTCTCACAGATATTTTTTTTATAAAATTAAATCTATATATCTGCTATTTATTTGTTTTTTCGAAATTACAAAATAAACTATTATTTAACCTATTTTAAATAACAAAAATAAGGCTCTAAAAAAGATCAACAGATTCTGCAGTTCCTGTTCCATTATTTTTTTTATTGTACAATTATAACAATACAAAACAAAAATACTTGCTTGAAACATAGGAGATCAATTATACAATTGGCAAAATAAAAAAAAATTGAGAAATTGAAGTGGAAAACTTACCCAAGGGACACTCAGGGCAACACTCACAAGTGATGAAATATTGACCTTCGTTATTAATTTTTAGCCTCCAAACATATCTCCATATTTTTTGTTTGTAGCGCCACAAAGAACCTCAATATAGTCCTCACCTCTCTTAAAATCTAGGATCATTTTGAGCTCTTCTTCATCAAATAATATTTTACCATCATCTCCAACCCTAAATTGCTTTCTTCGTTTTGATGGCCCTGTTTATTTGATCATGAACATATTTCAAGCCATGAATAATGGACAAAAATGAAACTAGCTAAAATATGTTCACTCCAAAATGGTGTAAAATTGTGAACTAGTTATGTGACAATATTATTACACAACAAAGAATGGAAAATCATCAAGAAGGCATAAACAATGCATGCTGATATACACATGATAGTAGGGGTAGAATGGCTAAATGTGAAATTAATTCAATCATTGGTGGAGAAAAACTTTTGAAAACTACAAATTATGACAAAAAAATCTTTGAAGAATAATGTAGTCACTAAATATTTTCAGAAAGTAACATCTGATAAACATGTAACCTTAAAAGACTAAATTGAGGATTTTCTTTCAAAATGTTTCTTTATTTATTTATACCAGATACCTAAGTTGGATTTATCTCCATTGTTCTCTTTGAGTTACCATATGAAACATAAACACGTAAGGAAATAATTGATTTAGGAAAAATCACACTAAGCTTGAGTAATATTGTGTCTTCTGTCTTTTCTCATTTCCTTGACTTCTCTTTTGTTTAGGTGGATCACCTGTAATCATATGAGGAAAGAAAGCCCTTAATTTATTTTCAATCCTTCATTAAATTATGTATATATAAAAAATTGGTGCCCTAAGTTCATGACTGCACAATGAGATGCATGCAATTGACTGTAGGTAGTCCAGATTCTTCTTCCGGCATTTGATTTAGGATTTTGGTATGGACTGTTTTCTTCTCAAACAGGAATTCTAAATGAGAAAACTTTCAATGTTGTCTAATGTGCCTATAAACTTTGTTGCAAAAATATAATTTATAACCATTTTTTTAAATAAAAGCGGACACATTAAAGAAATCAAATTTGAATCCCAAAATAGCCAAAGAAATAATAATTAAACACACTCTTAATTTCTTCATAGTTGAAAATATAATAAAAGAAAAGTGATGTGATGATTTCAAAGAAAATCACACTAACCTTCTGTAATATTCTTGAGTTCTTCCTCTATCTCGATTCTTAGACTTCTCTCCTCTTGAGGTGGATCGCCTGTAATGAGATTGAGAGAAGGGAAACCCTTAATTTTATTTTTCACTTCTTTCAAAATTACTTTGATAATCAATAAAATCTACTAAACTAAATACACATCAAATTATAACTATGTTTGTAAAAGAGAGAAATATCGCTTGAATGCATAGAATTCAGCTACCTTTTGAAACCATATGTAAACATAAAACACTTAAGCAAATTAATTGATTTTAGAAAAATCACACTAACCTTGAGTAATATTCTCATCTTCTTTCTTTTTCTCATTTCCTTGACTTGTCTTCTGCTGGGGTGGATCACCTGCAGTCATATGGGGAAAGAAAATCCTTAATTTTATTTTTCAATCCTTCCAAAACTACTGAATTATATAAATAAAAATTGGAGCCCTAAGTTCATGACTGCACAATGAGATGCATGCAAATTGACTATAGGTAGTCCAGATTCTTCTTCGACCATTTGATTTAGGGATTTTGGTATGGGACTGTTTTCTTCTCAAATCTGAATCCCAAAAAGCCAAGAAGTAATAATTAAATACACTCTGAATTTATTCATAGTTTAAAAGATAATAAAATAAATGTTCTGTGATGATAATAAAGAAGGTATATTAATAGTCATTTATTAAATGAAATTTGGAAGTAAGTGATAAATATTTTTCTATAAAATACAAATCACATTAATTTTTACGTTTTCATGATAAATTTATATTAAAGTGTAATAAAAAATAATAAATGTTTAAAACACAATTGACCAAGTGTATTGCACACTATTTGAACGTCATCCTAGCTACATATAATGAGATGTTGATCATGATAATATTAAATAATTGAGAATGTATTTTAGTAAAAGATAATTAGACGACGATCAAATACTTCTCTTAAAACTAGATGCTGAAAATAAAAAACTAGAAGTTATGTGTTCATTATGATAAAGGATTTGTCTCTTCAGGACTAATTGTCTTCTTTTAAGAGATAATTTAAATAATTTTTTTATTATTTAATAATACTCATTAGTCATATAAATGCTTAACTTCAACAAAAAAAAAGTCACGTAACTCTTGTAATATTCAAGCATCTCTTAATTACATCATTAATTAATACTTCTATTTTTATGCATAATTTAGTTCCTTTTGATAATCAAATTAATTGATATTAAAAATGTATGTCAATCAATTGATATATTGCCTGAAATCTCTATAGTGGACCAAGCATCCCTTAATTAATCTAGCTATAACGCACGTTGATTGATTTACAAAATAATTACGGAGGGGTCATGTGATTGACCAACACTGCATGAGGGTTTTTGCATTTAATAGGAAAGTTGAATGTGCAAAATTAAATAGAACTAAAATTGAAAACTGTATTTAATAAGACCACATTTCTTTAATCCTATAAACTTATAGTTTTCCGTATGAAATGTAATATGAAATTGCTTTATCTTTATCATTATCTTTAGATATACAAAAGAAAGAATATGTGGGTAGTTGTGGAAATATATTTTGTAGCTTTTGATGAGGAATTGAATGGAAAAAAATTCAATATGCTTGTATTAATAGAAATTGATTGATCGAAAAAACCGATCGTGATTATAAATACAAAAGCAATTCATGTAACCAATCATGATTATACTTTTTTGCACCCGTTGAAATACAATGGTATGTGTAGCATCATCTTTTGAAGGAAAAAATTATACAAAATTTTACTTTTATGCGTCTTTTGAATATGTAGGTATATGGTATATCAGGAATTTAATTATATATTTTTTATTTCTATAATCATATTATGATACATTTTCCAGTCTTTTCTAATGTCAAATTATTTTTTATTGCTAAAGGAATATGTTCAACATTGGCATTTTTATTAGCCATTTAAACCTGACCTTCCAACCTACCAAACTAAAGCTATAAAAGTCATACAAATATATTTTATATGATGAAAACATAATTAATTAAAAAATATCACTAAATCCTCCGTTAGAGTTGATATTATGTAAAAATATAAATTTAAAGTACAAAATTAATTATTAATGCTAAATTGTTTATAATATTAACTAACAAAAGAAAATAAGGAAAAATTAACTTATTTATACTCTATTAGTAACTAAACAATCATAAATTATTTTTCTCTATATTCTTTAAAGAAAATAAATTCATTGATAATTGAATGGTAAGAAATAATTCTAAAGAGCATTTGATAGTAATATAATATTATATATTAATATTAACGAAAAATATAAATAATTATAGTAATATTATATGTATAATATTTTAAAAAAAGTTTGTAAGATGGGGGAGGGGATGGCCCACCCCCTTGGTTTAAATGTTATCAAACTTTTATTAATTTGAATTATTCTTTTAAAGTTTTACTTATCATATGCCAACATAAATAGTTCTACAAAAAAAATTTAGCAGGTTTTTGCTCTAAACTATATTATTTAATACAAAATCATCCTATCACTACTCAACCAAACTTGTTTATCTAGTGCATTACACGGATAAAAAACTAGTATATATTGACACAACTTATTTGCTCTTTTGGAAATTCACTATTGCAATAGCAAAGAGAACAAAAGTTTAATTAAGTCACAAAAATATGAATATCAAGTAATATAGGTCAATTGTCATGACATTTACATGTCATCATGTAGTAGCAGGTCGGAAAAATATATTAAATTTTTATTATTGACGGATGGAAGGAGAAAATTCATACAATTATGATACTAGACGACCTAATTCACACAATTAGAACCTGTGGTACATAAATCGCATAGGTAAAATTAACTTAAAACTATTATAACTTACCCTGGATTCGTATCAAAGTTTATCAATTGGCCTAATAATAAAGATAATATAATTTAGACATAGTTCCTTAAGTGTTTTTGTATTGTTCTTGAATTAAAATTAAAGTTTTATCCTGATAATAATCTATGAAATAGTTTTTTTAATCAAAATTAATTAGAGTTTCATCTTGATAAAGATCATCATAAATTATCCACATAAGACTTTAGATTTCATGAAATTAAAGAACAACGCCAAAAGAATTCACATAATTATCATTAATTTATATTTTTGATATCATAATTTTCTCTTAAGAACAAAATATATTATTATCTCCACCAATATTATTACTTCAATAATTGTTGTTGTCATCAACATTACCATCATCATCACCACCGGTGACAATGATGGTGATGATGTTGGTGGTAGGTGACAATTTTTTATTTATAAAAATATGATATGAAAATTTTTAATTAATTGTAAAGATCTTAATAATTTGTTATTATCAGTAGTTTAGATATGCGTAGTTCTAAAGTACAAGTTGCACCTTAGTGGAGTGCAATCCTAAAAGATTACAATATATATATATATATATTAACTTTCTCCTTCATCTCCTTTTTCGAACCCATTTTTTTCATATGTTGTCTTGCTTTTTACATATCACTTGGGGTAAATTAAATTACACTTGGACACTTTGAGATTGAAAATATAGAGCAAAGAAGAGAGGTAAAATCATCTAATTATTCTCATGGAGAAGATGACGGGTATGAAGAGGATGGGGCAGGATGGAGGAATTAGAGGTATAGGGAGAGAAGAAGTCATAGAAGATATGGAGGTAGGCAAAGAGAGGAAGGGATTGATGGAGTAAAGGTGAAGATCCGTACTTTTAAAGGGACTCGTAATCCGAAAGTGTATCTTGAGTGGGAGATGAAGGTTGAGCTAGTCATTGCTTGCTAGAACTACAATGAAGAGATAAAGTCTCAAGAGTCCATCATGGCAAGGTATTTGCATGGTCTCAATAGGGAGATCCAAGACATTGTAGAGTTGCACCACTATGCCTCTCTGAAGGATCTCATTCATCAAGCTATCAAGGTGGAACAACAAGTAAAGAGGAAGCAAACATACAAGAAGAATAGAGGATCTTCATTGAAATCTCATGAAAAGGTTCTTCCCTTGCTAAAAATAATTCTAACCCTACTCCCACTTCTTCATGGGGAAAATATGCTCTTTGATTATTGATGGGGGAAATTGCACTTATGTAGCTAGCCAAAGACTGATAGAAAAGCTTGCTTTGAAAACTTTCCCTCACCCTCGGCCTTACAAACTACAATGGTTGAGTGAGAATAGGGAGCTAGTTGTAGATATAAAAGTTTTGATATGCTTTTCCATTGGAAAATATGTTGATGAGATACTGTTTGATGTAGTCCCTATGGAGGCTTGCAATCTCTTACGTGGAAGGCCTTGGCAGTATGATAAGGATGTTCTCCATAATAGTGTCACAAACAAATTTTCATTGGGACATAAAGGGAAAAAGGTTACCCTTACACCTATGTCTCCAAGTGAGGTTTGTGAGGATCAAATAAGAAATGAGTGAAAAGAGAACAAGAGACTAAAGTGAAACTTTTTAAACATAAGAAACCAAACTAAAACATAGATAAAGTATCTTATTACACAATTTTACTATTATTACTATTTGGCTCCTACGCATTATATGTTGGCTACCTTATACCATTATATTAGATCAAGACCAAATCATTAATTTCTCTAAGTAACAAGGGAGAACACTGAAGTGGATCGAAAAATTTTAATTTGTAATAATTGATGTATTTGATTCTAGAAGCGTTTGAGAAGCTTGATTTCAAAGAAGGGAGTGGAAGCACTACTAGAAATATAAGTTTCTACGACACCTATCCTATGATGGTTCTAAGTGGACCGCCTTAGAAAATGAGCTTGTGGCATTATTGTAATTATTGTAATGAAAAATGTCTTTTACAACACACATTCTAAGACGATTATTGAAAACCGCCTTAGAATGTTATGGCTAATAAAATTTAAGACGAGTTTTAGTAAAAAATCATCTTAATTCCGCTGAAAAAAATTAAAACCCTAGCTAGCCTCCTGGAACTCTGTCGCGTGCCTCCATACTCTACCTCGACATCAATAGAGAGGAAGAAAGCTGAGAAGAAGAAGAAAAGAAAATCCACTCGCACACACTCTCTGCACTTGCACATGCACCATTCTCTCTAATCTCTTGGGTTTATTCATTCATCCATGGAGCTAACTGTTTTCTCTCTCTTCTTCTTCTTCTTGACATTCCACCTTCCCTCCTGCTTCTTAGGTACCTTGTTGATTTCATTCTCCGCTTCGCGATTTCTTCACAATTTTAACTGTTATTTTTATTTTACGTTTTCTGTGGTCTAACTCTATTGTCTTTCCTTACATTTCATGGAGTGTGAAGGGATGTTAGTTGGGTTGAGATGGATGAAGAATGAAATTGAAAAGTGAAGTTTATAGATGGAGGAAGAAAATGGAGTGCCGAACTACGACGAGTTGACCTGTAAAGGCGAGAGAGCTGCGTGGTTCAAGCTGGGTCTCCGCTTTTCCTCTTCAGCAGCAAAGGATGATGTTCCAAAACCCTCCTCTTCCTTCCACTCCAAATTCGTCAAAGCCTACTCCGAGTCAAAGAAGCAAGCGCAGCTCCAATCCATCCACGACAATCTCAAGAAAAGCCTTCTTTCGAGTCTAGGGTTTCGAGCTGGGACAACGATAGAAGTAGAAGATGAAGTAGGAGCAGAGTAAAACATAGAAAAAGGAGCAGAAGCGGAGATAGATACTGGGGCAACGTGAAGGCGAAGCAGAAGTAGAGAGAGACATAAGGATAGTGAAAGAGGGAGACAGAAAATTGGGTTATTTTCCTTCACTGTCCTCTTTGTTTTCCCATAGAAGCTACTTTCTTTCAGTTCCGCAAATCTAGGACCAAAAGAAAATTGGGATATTCAGTTATTTTCCTTAACTGCAGAAATCATATGAAACCAAACGATATAAAAAGGGTCTCAAAGCAGCTGATGTAATTTTGAAAAACTTTCCCGACCATGGAGGTATACTTTATTATTTTGGTGACAATTTTCTAACTTTTTCCTTATGGCCAGGGGTCATCTTATTTCCCTTCTTAATTGTTTAAGTAAGTCATGCAAGAAATGCAATGTTAGCCCCTCCCCCCTTCCCCATTTTCTATCTATTATTTCTTATTTGCAGCATATTTTATTTCTTTGCTCATAATTTTTATTTATGTGTCCGTTCCGGTTTCTAGATGATAGAAACTTTATTGATGAAGGGTTTGGCATTAAATTGCATGGACCATAAGTCTGAAGCATACGAACTAGTTTATCAATCATACAATAGTTGTCTATCAGATGATCCAGCTTTGATTTTTGTTCTGGTACAGAATGACCTTAAAAGTCATGTTTGCTGCAATGTTTATGGTCTCCTTTATCGGTCAGAGAGAGAATACCAGGAGGCGATCAAGTGCTATCGAAAGGCACTGAGAATTGATCCCGACAATATTGAAATTGTTTGTGACCTATCACACCTACAGGTAGCATCTTAAATGCATTTGCCTATAGTTGCTTCTCTATAATCATTAAATTTAACTTGGATGTTAGTCTTTGATTATGCTGGCATGTACTTAAGTTTGAAAATCATAATGTTAGTCTGTTTAACAAGTGGAGGTGTTTTTTTTTCGTCTTCTATTTTCTATTTTATTGAAAATGATAACAGGATGTGCTTAAACTAGAATTATTTATAACATTAGAACTTGCTCTGGATTAAGGGGAAAGGTGAATGAAAATCTCCTTCTGGTCTCCTTCCGTCCTGAATTTTGAAGTGCACCAAGAAAGGCCATATCATGGGAGGAATTTCACCTTAGGACCTTAGAGGAAAACTCATTATAATCCTTATAAGTAAGAGTGGATAACATAATCTCATAAAAAAGTATGGATAACATAATGTGAAAGGTTGAGTGCATAATGTAAATTAAATTAATTTTTTACACGCACAATTTATGTTCCGTAACATTAGCAAGTATAAGTATTTTGATATTATTTGTACAAGTTGAGTATCTACTGTAATATTTAATTAACTACTTTGATGAATGATAATTGGTACTATTGAGTTTTAATGCTTTTTAATTGTATAGGTAAAACAAACACTGCAGAAACTTAACATATTTAAGTTGTGACTTGTCGCAAGCAGCCTTAAAAAGTGCACGCTAAACCCTGTCATGGTAGTAGAGATTATTTTTACGAGTTAAATTTATACATATATGGTCATATGTGACTATATAGAGTGAATTGCAGGGACTTTTATATGAGAAAGTGAGATAATCATGATTAATTAAGTATCGGATCAAATCATGCAATATTAAGATTAAACATAATGTGACATAACTTTTTAAGAGATTATATAAGCATAATTATCCACGTACATGATTATATAATCTAAATTTACTTCTTTTATCTTCTTATTACAAATACTATTCTCACTTTATGTATCCCCTTGTGTGTAAAATATTTTTACACAAATATATATAAGAAATTTCAAATATATATATATATATATAAATAATATATATATATATAATATATATATATATATATCTGTGTGTGTGTGTGTGTGTGTGTGTGTGTGTGTGTGTGTGTGTGTGTGTGTGTGTGTGTGTGTGTGTGTGTGTGGTGTGTGTGTGTGTGTGTGTGTGTGTGTGTGTGTGGTGTGTGTGTGTGTGTGTGTGTGTGTGTGTGTGTGTGTGTGTGTGTGTGTGTGTGTGTGTGTGTGTGTGAGGATAAATTTGTTTAAAGATAGAATTTATTTTTTTAAAATATAAAAAGTTTAGACAAATATACTAAAAAATAAAAAAAAATACTTATTTTATTAGATTGACCATTTATTTCAACAAATAATTTTAAAGAAACTACTCATACATTATATTTATAAATGAAAAGATTTGTTACGAGAAAATGACAAAATTTTGTTATTAGAGATGTATGCGGAAAAATATTTTACACCAACTATGTACATTTTATACAGTAGAATGTTTTTTAATATATTATAAACGTGTTTTAATACATAACACAAAAAAATTATATCCCATTCAATAAATAATTAATAATTTTCAGTATTTTTTAATGACATGTTCATCATGGGTTCTTCTATACGGTATGTTAAAATTATGTTATGCTTGTTGTAAGGTTAAAAAAAGGTCCTAAGATGGTTTTTTAGAGGGGGGGGGCGGGGGCGGGGGCGACTCGGGGTGTGTGTGTGGTTCTCTGTCAAACCCAGTGGTTTGAATTTATCAATTTATATGTCCAACAGATATGGCTTATTTCTGCACCAGTTATTTTATTCACATAACCTAAGCAGCAGGTGGAGTAAATGATAATACTCATTATTAATTCTCAGGTTGACCTGATATGGGTGGTATTCATGGTTTTACTGCTGTTATTATTTTTTCCTGTGCTGTTTCTCTGCACTAAATATTATTTCCCAGATCTCATTGTTAGAGGAATGTGAGTTTCTTGAGAGAGCTCTGGAGGAGTTGCACAAAAAAAATCTAACATTGTAAGTATGTTTTAGTTTTATTAACCTAGGGAATTTGATAAATGTAACTAATACATGATATATAACTTGATTCCGAATATGCCTTCCTAGGTTAATAAACTTGTATACAAAGAACAAGAGGTTTCAGTTTTGGTAAAGCCTGGTCACCTAGAAGAAGGCGAAGCTTTGTACCGGGCATTACTTTCCATGAATCCTGATAATTATAGGTGATCTTTGTTGCCACTTATATTTTAGGTTGAAGTATCTCGATTGATTAGTCATTTTCAGGTGTTTTTTTTCTCTGATGTTGTTTTTTTTTTTGGCACCTTTCTTGGTTCTCAATAAAATTGTTCTAATCTAACATTGTAAGTATGTTTTAGTTTTATTAACCTAGGGAATTTGATAAATGTAACTAATACATGATATATAACTTGATTCCGAATATGCCTTCCTAGGTTAATAAACTTGTATACAAAGAACAAGAGGTTTCAGTTTTGGTAAAGCCTGGTCACCTAGAAGAAGGCGAAGCTTTGTACCGGGCATTACTTTCCATGAATCCTGATAATTATAGGTGATCTTTGTTGCCACTTATATTTTAGGTTGAAGTATCTCGATTGATTAGTCATTTTCAGGTGTTTTTTTTCTCTGATGTTGTTTTTTTTTTTGGCACCTTTCTTGGTTCTCAATAAAATTGTTCTAATCTAACATTGTAAGTATGTTTTAGTTTTATTAACCTAGGGAATTTGATAAATGTAACTAATACATGATATATAACTTGATTCCGAATATGCCTTCCTAGGTTAATAAACTTGTATACAAAGAACAAGAGGTTTCAGTTTTGGTAAAGCCTGGTCACCTAGAAGAAGGCGAAGCTTTGTACCGGGCATTACTTTCCATGAATCCTGATAATTATAGGTGATCTTTGTTGCCACTTATATTTTAGGTTGAAGTATCTCGATTGATTAGTCATTTTCAGGTGTTTTTTTTCTCTGATGTTGTTTTTTTTTTTTTTGGCACCTTTCTTGGTTCTCAATAAAATTGTTCTAATCTAACCTTGTAAGTATGTTTTAGTTTTATTAACCTAGGGAATTTGATAAATGTAACTAATACATGATATATAACTTGATTCCGAATATGCCTTCCTAGGTTAATAAACTTGTATACAAAGAACAAGAGGTTTCAGTTTTGGTAAAGCCTGGTCACCTAGAAGAAGGCGAAGCTTTGTACCGGGCATTACTTTCCATGAATCCTGATAATTATAGGTGATCTTTGTTGCCACTTATATTTTAGGTTGAAGTATCTCGATTGATTAGTCATTTTCAGGTGTTTTTTTTCTCTGATGTTGTTATTTTTTTTTTTGGCACCTTTCTTGGTTCTCAATAAAATTGTTGTATTCATAAAAGTTACATTTTAATTATTCATTGTATTTCAAATGGTGAGATTGAGATGAACGCATGTATTCTATGGTATATTTTCATATAAAAAAATTACGGAATAGTTTTTGTTGATGTTTTAAAAAACGGACCTGTCATTAAACTTCCTATTCTGCTGTTTATATAAACTTATTAACCTTATATGAATGCCATGTTTTTTATATGTTATGCCTTCAAGGCAGCATGCATGTTCATGTATAAGTTGTCTTGGATTTTCGGTTGAAGACTTCCATTCTTTTGTTTACGTATTTTGAGGCTTATGGTTATATGGACTATTTTTTACTTTTGATTTCGATTTTCTTACAGCAGATGATGATACCAGTAGTACACAATCATGGAAAACTTCTCTCACATAAATTAATGCCACTTTGAAGGTATAAGTAAAAAACTTATGGCAGTTTTGAACCTCACTTTTATGTCAAAGTATGAATGTCCTTAGGAATCACATGCCAGTTCTGCTTAAAGCCATATTCTAATATTTTTTCTATTGATAACTATTTCCTAGTGTTACTTATTATACATAATATCCTTATCTCGTCTTCATACAATTTCCAAGTAGTCTTTTGTTAAGGATTTCAATGGTAATAACATTATATATATTCATAAAGAGGAGTTCTCTCAAGAAACTCCAATTTCCAAGTAGTGTCTATTTTTACTTTCTCCTTTTAAAAGTATCTAATTTTTTAACTTGAGAAATAGCATAATGCTTTTTGCCTCTGTGTGTGTAAACCTTACACTGGGTTGGACTGAATGAATACTTACAATATTTGCTAAGTAACTTTGCTTTGTGGCTTGTTCTTAAAATACCGGATATGATGTACCATGGAAGGCCTTTTTCCAAAATCCTGCTTACGTGTAGGCATATATGCTGAATTCTTTGGTAGTTGGGGTCACCATAACTGTCTATCATATGGCTTCACACATTTTTTAGGTACTGTGTCAGCATTTAATGCTTTACTTTAATTACCACATGATAGTTAATTATGTCATCATCATACAGCTTGACTACATGATTTTTATTTTATTTTAAATATCTTTAATGTCTCGTATTTGGTTAATTTGGGAAAGAATGTAAATACATATAAATAATTACTGATTTGGTTAATTTGTGTCAAATTTGTTAAAAAATAAACATGTTTAGTGTACCTAATTTTCCTTAAATTATAAAATATTTGAAAATTTCATATTTATTTCATAAAATTTAATTAATTTCATATTGTCACGTGTTTACTATTTGAACCTTATATCAACTCTGTGACGATGGTCGTCAATCGATGTAGTTGTTCCCAAATAACCTATGTAGAATGTTGTTGCTCTAGTAATAAAGGTGGAAGAGAAACATCAAGGTTCATTGCGAAGATGAAGACAAAGGTCCACTCCAGAAGACACCTCTGATAAAATATTACACCAGCCCAAATGAAAGACTTTGTAACGAGGAAACAAAATTTTCCCAGGGTTGAGTTCCTACATTGCATGAGTTGCAGGAAGGAGCACAAGCTACGTCTTAAGAGCAAACCAAACACTAAGAACTACCATGATGCTTTGACCAACAAATCCTGGACATGTTATCCTTGGCCTTATCAAAAGTAAGGTGCACCCAAATCACAACTGAAGCTATATGATATTCAAGTTCATGGATGATTGATATTATCTTGTGAACTTTCTAGTTTAGGTTTCAGTTTTATATTTTTCAAGGTAGTTAACAACATCTACATACCTGGAACTTAAACTCAAGACCATTTGTAATTAACAACTTTACGTGAGAGGATCATCCACGCCCTCAGAGATGTAGAGATAAATGACTGAATTGATTAATGGTATGATATGATAGAATGATAAAGAGAAATCAAGGGTGTATGTACTATTTGAGTGTCTAAATATTGCGACTCTTGTATGTTAGCTTAGGGCCAACCCAAATTGTATATAGATTGATAAGGTGACTCACATTAGCTTATATGGCATATAGTAAACTTGAATAGTGTAAGAAGCCATATTCTAGTTGTGAGGTCACTCGAATATCAATTCTAATTAATAATGGGAGAATTTTCATTTTTCAGAATAACCTACAATAATGATGATGCGAGACCAAACACTACTAAAAAAATATGATTTTAACATCGTCAATTTAACATTGGTTTTATGAAAACCGATGTTAACAAAAGGACTTTGTTAACATCAGTTTTTTAAAAACCGATCTTGTGTGTATCCCTTAACTTCATTTTTGACCAAAACTGAGGTCGGTTGACATGCGTTAACAATGGTTAATAAAAAACCTAATGTTGTCAAATTTTCTAAAACACATAGTCTCTTGCCCTCTACCTGCCTCATTCTTCTCTCAATGTCATGAACCCTAATTAGGTAAGAATCTCTCCACATTTCATGATCAGGCTCACTTCGATACTCTGCCACCGAACCCAAAGTCACATAGTCACCGCCACAGGTCCTCCCACCCTAAAGCCTCACCGTCCCTTCCTGACCCTAACCCACAACATCCTGTACCAGCAACTCGCATACAAAGCCAACGCCTCCATCTACACGTGCTTCGTTTCCCCTTTATTATGATGTAATTCTGAGTTTGAACTCAATGGGAATAAAGAAAATCTCAAGCTTCAATTAACAACCTCGATGGAGATGCAGTCACAATCTGTAGAATTTAGGTTTGGACTTAATTGAAAAAACTAACTCAAGGTAAGGATTGTCGTCACTTATATTTTCACCATACTACCAGTTAGTTGATGTCACCCCTGCAAGTCGGGAGATGGACGTCTCAGTTATGAACTTTGCAGGATGAGGCATCTTTGGGAGGTTTGATAACAGCCTGATAACATGTGACCCAATAGGCCAACAAAAACCCTTATTTTGAAGCCATATTAGCATTCAGGTTTAGGTCTTACTCAACTCCTAAAAGCTAGTTTGATAGGTGAAAATTGCCCCCTTATACCACTAGTCTATGTGTTATTTCCTACACAATGCTATAATTTTCTTGCAGTGTTACATAAATTAATCATCCTAGATGATCAGAAACAGCTGTAGGCATAAGCGTCAATCCACCTCCAAAACACAGTAGTATAAAAAGATAATATAAAAAAGAAAACTTTAAGTTGAGTACCATTTCAAGCTCAATATTATTCAAAGAGAACTAGTTCTGAGTTGATCATATGAAAGACCAAGATGGTACCATCAAGAAGTTCTCCAAAGAAAAAGAAAAAAGTCACAGCTTTCTTAAACAGTAATAAAGAGGTCCAAAGTTTCTCCGCAACATCATATAGTTTTCATGTCTTCATGTAGGTGCCAAATGAGTCAATTAAGAAATGGCACTTTGCAGAGCCTAGTTAAGGTTTAGCATATAGCATAAAGTCTCTGCATTCTTGGCAATTGCAATCCTCAAAGCGGCACTTGATGCACCCTTCACAGTAACAAGTTGAGCAGCCTTGGCAAGTTGAAGAACGAGAACAGCCCCTGCTTGCTTTCAGACTTGATCTCTCTTCATCATCATCGCATGTTATTCTGAAAAATTAAAATTTTCACATGATTAATTAGAATTGATATTTGAGCAGATCTCTCAACTAGAATATAGCTTCTTATATTGTTCAAGTTTACTGTATGCAATATAAGCTAGCGTGAGTCACTTTTCAATCTATATACGGTTTGGCTTGCCCCTTAGCTAACATACAAGAGTCGCAATATTTGGACACTCAAATTGTACATACACCTTGATTTCTCTTTATCATTCTTTCATATCATACCATTAATCACATCGGTCATTTATCTCTCCATCTCCGAGTCCATGGATGACAATCTGACATAAAGTTGTTCATAACAAGTGGTCTTAAATCTAAGTTATAGGTATGTTGATGTTGTTAATTACTTGGAAAAAAAACGTTGTTGCAATAATCAATTATCCTACCTTACTAAAGCTGGATTGTCTCTAGTTGAAGGAATTTGTGATTTTTAGTAAAATATCAATTATCGCTCATCCTTTTTGTCTCTCTATCTCTTATTGACACATCGTGAGTCCCCAGTATCTTTTTCCAGCATATAATGTGTTTTGCAAGACTAAGTACCAACTATGCTCACAAGAAAATACTAATCATGCATGAACTTGAATATCATATAGCTTGAGTTGGGATTGAGCAACTTACTTTTGATAAGGCCAAAGAGAACAATTCCAGCATTTGTTGTTTGAAGCATCATGGTAGTTCTTAATGTCTGGTCTGCTCTTGAGATGGAACCTGCGCTCCTTCCCGCATCTCGTGCAACGTAGGAACTCATCCCTGTGAAAGTTTTGTTTCCTCATTGCAGAGTCTTTCCGGTTAGCCACATTTGCCTGGTGTGTGTAATACTTTATCAGAGGTGTCTTCCAGAGTGGAACTTTGTCTTCGTCTTCACAATGAACCCAGATGTTTCTCTTCCACCTTCCGCTCCCTTCCCTTAAAGCATGTTTCTCAAATGCTTCTAGAGTGACATTCACTGATTATTACAAACAAACATGTTTCCACTAACTTCAGTGTTCTCCCTCGTTTCCACCAACAAATAATGCATAGGATCGAAATTATATTTATAATAATAATTTATATTGCAATAAAATATAATGAAAAGAAATAGTGATTCTGTCTCACAGATATTTTTTTTGATAAAATTAAATCTATATATCTGCTATTTATTTGTTTTTTCCAAATTACGAAAATAAGGCTCTAAAAAAGATCAACAGATTCTGCAGTTCCTGTTCCATTATTTTTTTATTGTACAATTATAACAATACAAAACAAAAATACTTGCTTGAAACATTAGAGACCAATTATACTATTGCAAAATAAAAAAAATTGAGAAATTGAAGTGGAAAACTGACCCAAGGGACACTCAGGGCAACACTCACAAGTGATGAAATATTGACCTTCGTTATTAATTTTTAGCCTCCCAACATAATCTCCATATTTTTTGTTTGTAGCGCCACAAAGAACCTCAATATAGTCCTCACCTCTCTTAAAATCTAGGATCATTTTGAGCTCTTCTTCATCAAATAATATATTACCATCATCTCCAACCCTAAATTGCTTTCTTCGTTTTGATTGCCCTGTTTATTTGATCATGAACATATTTACAAGCCAAGAATTATGGTAAAAAATGAAACTAGCTAAAATATGTTCACTCCCATAATGGTGTAAAATTGTGAACTAGTTATGTGACAATATTATTACACAACAAAGAATGGAAAATCATCAAGTAGGCATAAAACAATGCATGCTGATATACACATGATAGTAGGGGTAGAATGGCTGAAATGTGAAATTAATTTAATCATTGTGGAGAAAAACTTTTGAAAACTACAAATTATGACAGAAAAATCTTTGAAGAAATGCTGATATACACATGTAACCTTAAAAGACTAAATTGAGGATTTTCTTTTCAAAATGTTTCTTTATTTATTTATACCAGATACCTAAGTTGGATTTATCTCCATTGTTCTCTTTGAGTTACCATATGAAAACATAAAACACTTAAGGAAAATAATTGATTTAGGAAAAATCACACTAACCTTGAGTAATATTGTCGTCTTCTGTCTTTTTCTCATTTCCTTGACTTCTCTTCTGTTTAGGTGGATCACCTGTAATCATATGAGGAAAGAAAGCCCTTAATTTTATTTTTCAATCCTTCTTAAATTAAGTAAATATAAAAAAATGGGTGCCCTAAGTTCATCACTGCACAATGAGATGCATGCAAATTGACTGTAGGTAGTCTAAATTCTTCTTCCGCCATTTGATTTAGGGATTTTGGTATGGACTGTTTTCTTCTCAAATAGGAATTTCACAATGAAAAAAACTTTCAATGTTGTCTAATGTGCCTATAAACTATGTTGCAAAAATATAATTTATAACCATTTTTTTAAATAAAATCGGACACATTAAAAGAAATCAAATCTGAATCCCAAAATAGCCAAAGAAATAATAATTAAACACACTCTTAATTTCTTCATAGTTGAAAATATATTGAAAGAAAAGTGATGTGATGATTTCAAAGAAAATCACACTAACCTTCTGTAATATTCTTGAGTTCTTCCTCTATCTTGATTCTTAGACTTCTCTCCTCTTGAGGTGGATCGCCTGTAATGAGATCGAGAGAAGGGAAACCCTTAATTTTATTTTTCACTTCTTTCAAAATTACTTTGATAATCAATAAAATCCATTAAAGCTAAATACACATCAAATTATAACTATGTTTGTAAAAGAGAGAAATATCGCTTGAATGCATAGAATTCAGCTACCTTTTGAAACCATATGTAAACATAAAACAGTTAAGCAAATTAATTGATTTTAGAAAAATCACACTAACCTTGAGTAATATTCTCATCTTCTTTCTTTTTCTCATTTCCTTGACTTGTCTTCTGCTGGGGTGGATCACCTGCAGTCA
This sequence comes from Glycine soja, assembly GCF_004193775.1. NCBI lineage: Eukaryota > Viridiplantae > Streptophyta > Magnoliopsida > Fabales > Fabaceae > Glycine > Glycine soja. Next base: position 39,263,018 of record NC_041007.1, on the reverse strand, counting down.
TATGGGGAAAGAAAATCCTTAATTTTATTTTTCAATCCTTCCAAAACTACTGAATATATATAAATAAAAATTGGAGCCTTAAGTTCATGACTGCACAATGAGATGCATGCAAATTGACTATAGGTAGTCCAGATTCTTCTTCGACCATTTGATTTAGGGATTTTGGTATGGACTGTTTTCTTCTCAAATCTGAATCCCAAAAAAGCCAAAGAAGTAATAATTAAATACACTATTAATTTATTCATAGTTTAAAATATAATAAAATAAATGTTCTGTGATGATCATAAAAGAAAGTATATTAATAGTCATTTATTAAATGAAATTTGGAAGTAAGTGATAAATATTTTTCTATAAAATACAAATCACATTAATTTTTACGTTTTCATGATAAATTTATATTAAAGTGTAATAAAAAATAATAAATGTTTAAAACACAATTGACCAAGTGTATTGCACACTATTTGAACGTCATCCTAGCTACATATAATGAGATGTTGATCATGATAAATATTAAAATAATTGAGAATGTATTTTAGTAAAAGATAATTAGACGACGATCAAATACTTCTCTTAAAACTAGATGCTGAAAATAAAAAACTAGAAGTTATGTGTTCATTATGATAAAGGATTTGTCTCTTCATGACTAACTGTCTTCTTTTAAGAGATAATTTAAATAATTTTTTTATTATTTAATAATACTCATTAATCATATAAATGCTTAACTTCAACAAAAAAAAGTCACGTAGCTCTTGTAATATTCAAGCATCTCTTAATTACATCATTAATTAATACTTCTATTTTTATGCATAAATTTAGTTCCTTTTAATAATCAAATTAATTGATATTAAAAGTGTATGTCAATCAATTGATATATTACCTGAAATCTCTATAGTGACCAAGCATTCCTTAATTATCTAGCTATAACCCACGTTGATTGATTTACAAAATAAATTACGGAGGGGTCGTGTGATTGACCAACCCTGCATGAGGGTTTTTGCATTTAATAGGAAAAGTTGAATGTGCAAAATTAAATAGAACTAAAATTGAAAACTGTATTTAATAAGACCACATTTCTTTAATCCTATAAACTTATAGTTTTCCGTATGAAATGTAATATGAAATTACTTTATCTTTATCATTATCTTTAGATATACAAAAGAAAGAATATGTGGGTAGTTGCGGAAATATATTTTGTAGCTTTTGATGAGGAATGGAATGGAAAAAAAATTCAATATGCTTGTATTAATAGAAATTGATTGATCGAAAAAACCGATCGTGATTATAAATTCAAAAGCAATTCATGTAACCAATCATGATTATACTTTTTTCACCCAATTCATTTTGCACCCGTTGAAATACAATGGTAGGTGTAGCATCATCTTTTGAAGGAAAAAATTACACAAAATTTTACTTTTATGCGTCTTTTGAATATGTAGGTATATGGTATATCACGAATTTAATTATATATTTTTTATTTCTTTAATCATATTATGATATATTTCCTGTCTTTTCTAATGTCAAATTATTTTTTATTGCTAAAGGAATATGTTCAACAGTAGCATTTTTATTAGCCATTTAAACGTGACCTTCCAACCTACCAAACTAAAGCTATAAAAGTCATACAAAATATATTTTATATGATGAAAACATAATTAATTAAAAAATATCACTAAATCCTCCGTTAGAGTTGATATTATGTCAAAATATAAATAAAGTACAAAATTAATTATTAATGCTAAATTGTTAATAATATTAACTAATAAAAAGAAAATAAGGAAAAATTAACTTATTTATACTCTATTAGTAACTAAACAATCGTAAATTATTTTTCTCTATATTCTTTAAAGAAAATAAATTCATTGATAATTTAATAGTGAGAAATAATTCTAAAGAGCATTTGATAGTAATATAATATTATATATTAATATTAACGAAAAATATAAATAATTATAGTAATATTATATGTATAATATTTTAAAAAAAGTTTGTAAGAGGGGGGAGGGGGTGGCCAACCCCCTTGGTTTAAATGTTGGTCTGTCTATGATATTATATCATGTACAATTATTGCATTTAATATTAATCTTCCCAATATGCTATTCAGAAATATAGACTAATTTTCTGGCTTGTGTAATAACACTAGACTAAATGCCACCCAATTGAGAGATTATGTTTGGGAATTAAATGTCTATCAAGTATAATATTTCAATATTTATTACCATTGTATTTCCATTTTTCTTAAGTTGTGTAACATTCAACATTAAGTTGTAGTTTCAAATTGATAGAGAAATGCAACATGATATTGAAATTTAAACATCTTTGCTACCAATAAACATATTGTAACAAAAGTTTTCATTTTGTTACAATTCAAAATATAGTTTATCAAATATTCTTGCATATAAAATCATATATTGTTGAATTATTTTTATCTTTATTTCCTTTTATCAAGTGAATGAGACGTATAAAGAATCATTGAAAACTGATATATTTCTTTTGACAAATTGCGTACATTAATTTAAACCATTTTGTAACAACAATAATTGCTACATTAACAATAACACGCGTTATCAACCTTTTATTAATTTGAATTATTCTTTTAAAGTTTTACTTATCATATGCCAACATAAATAGTTCTACAAAAAAAATTTAGCAGGTTTTTGCTCTAAAACTATATTATTTAATACAAAATCATCCTATCACTACTCAAGTAATATAGGTCAATTGTCATGACATTTACATGTCATCATGTAGTAGTAGGTAGGAAAAATATATTAAATTTTTATTATTGACTAATGGAGGGAGAAAATTCATACAATTATGATACTAGACGACCTAATTCACACAATTAGAACCTGTGGTACATAAATCGCATAGGTAAAATTAACTTAAAACTATTATAACTTACCCTGCTTTCGTATCAGTTTATCAATTGGCCTAATAATAAAGATAATATAATTTAGACATAGTTCCTTAAGTGTTTTTGTATGGTTCTTGAATTAAAATTAAAGTTTGATCCTGATAATAATCTATGAAATAGTTTTTTTAATCAAAATTAATTAGAGTTTCATCTTGATAAAGATCATCATAAATTATCAACATAAGACTTTAGATTTCATGAAATTAAAGAACAACGCCAAAAGAATTCACATAATTATCATTAATTTATATTTTTGATATCATAATTTTCTCTTAAGAACAAAATATATTATTATCTCCACCAATATTATCACTTCAATAATTGTTGTTGTCATCAACATTACCATCATCATCACCACCGGTGACAATGATGGTGATGATGTTAGTGGTAGGTGACAAATTTTTATTTTTAAAAAATATGATATGAAATTTTTTAATTAATTGTAATGATCTTAATAATTTGTTATTATCAATAATTTAGATATGCGTAGTTCTAAAGTACAAGTTGCACCTTAGTAAATGCAATCCTAAAAGATTACAATATATATATATCAACAGAGATTAACTTTCTCCTTCATCTCCTTTTTCAAACCCAAAGACTGATATAATTTCAATATGGTTGTATTAATAGAAATTGATTGATCGAAAAAACCGATCGTGATTATAAATACAAAAGCAATTCATGTAACCAATCATGATTATACTTTTTTCACCCAATTCATTTTGCACCCGTTGAAATACAATGGTAGGTGTAGCATCATCTTTTGAAGGAAAAAATTACACAAAATTTTACTTTTATGCGTCTTTTGAATCTCTAGGTATATGGTATATCAGGAATTTAATTATATATTTTTTATTTCTTTAATCATATTATGATATATTTCCAGTCTTTTCTAATGTCAAATTATTTTTTATTGCTAAAGGAATATCTTCAACATTGGCATTTTTATCAGCCATTTAAACGTGACCTTCCAACCTACCAAACTAAAGCTATAAAAGTCATACAAAATATATTTTATATGATGAAAACATAATTAATTAAAAAATATCACTAAATCCTCCGTTAGAGTTGATATTATGTAAAAATATAAATTTAAAGTACAAAATTAATTATTAATGCTAAATTGTTTATAATATTAACTAATAAAAGGAAAATAAGGAAAAATTAACTTATTTATACTCTATTAGTAACTAAACAATCATAAATTATTTTTCTCTATATTCTTTAAAGAAAATAAATACATTGATAATTGAATAGTAAGAAATAATTCTAAAGAGCATTTGATAGTAATATAATATTATAAATTAATATTAACGAAAAATATAAATAAATATAGTAATATTATATGTATAATATTTTTAAAAAAGTTTGTAAGATGGGGGAGGGGATGGCCAACCCCCTTGGTTTAAATGTTATCAAACTTTTATTAATTTGAATTATTCTTTTAAAGTTTTACTTATCATATGCCAACATAAATAGTTCTACAAAAAAAATTTAGCAGGTTTTTGCTCTAAAACTATATTATTAAATACAAAATCATCCTATCACTACTCAACCAAACTTGTTTATCCAGTGCATTACACGGATCAAAAACTAGTATATATTGACACAACTTATTTGCTCTTTTGGAAATTCACTATTGCAATAGCAAAGAGAACAAAAGTTTAATTAAGTCACAACAATATAAATATCAAGTAATATAGGTCAATTGTCATGACAGTTACATGTCATCATGTAGTAGCAGGTCGGAAAAATATATTAAATTTGTATTATTGACTGATGGAGGGAGAAAATTCATACAATTATGATACTCGACGACCTAATTCACACAATTAGAACTTGTGGTACATAAATCGCATAGGTAAAATTAACTTAAAACTATTATAACTTACCCTACATTCGTATCAAAGTTTATCAATTGGCCTAATAATAAAGATAATATAATTTAGACATAGTTCCTTAAGTGTTTTTGTATTGTTCTTGAATTAAAATTAAAGTTTTATCCTGATAATAATCTATGAAATAGTTTTTTTAATCAAAATTAATTAGAGTTTCATCTTGATAAAGATCATCATAAATTATCCACATAAGACTTTAGATTTCATGAAATTAAAGAACAACGCCAAAAGAATTCACATAATTATCATTAATTTATATTTTTGATATCATAATTTTCTCTTAAGAACAAAATATATTATTATCTCCACCAATATTATTACTTCAATAATTGTTGTTGTCATCAACATTACCATCATCATCACCACCGGTGACAATGATGGTGATGATGTTGGTGGTAGGTGACAATTTTTTATTTATAAAAAATATGATATGAAAATTTTTAATTAATTGTAAAGATCTTAATAATTTGTTATTATCAGTAATTTAGATATGCGTAGTTCTAAAGTACAAGTTGCACCTTAGTGGAGTGCAATCCTAAAAGATTACAATATATATATATATATATATATATATTAACTTTCTCCTTCATCTCCTTTTTCGAACCCATTTTTTTCATATGTTTGTCTTGCTTTTTACATATCACTTGGGGTAAATTAAATTACACTTGGACACTTTGAGATTGAAAATAGAGCAAAGAAGAGAGGTAAAATCATCTAATTATTCTCATGGAGAAGATGACGGGTATGAAGAGGATGGGGCAGGATGGAGGAATTAGAGGTATAGGGAGAGAAGAAGTCATAGAAGATATGGAGGTAGGCAAAGAGAGGAAGGGATTGATGGAGTAAAGGTGAAGATCCGTACTTTTAAAGGGACTCGTAATCCGAAAGTGTATCTTGAGTGGGAGATGAAGGTTGAGCTAGTCATTGCTTGCTAGAACTACAATGAAGAGATAAAGTCTCAAGAGTCCACCATGGCAAGGTATTTGCATGGTCTCAATAGGGAGATCCAAGACATTGTAGAGTTGCACCACTATGCCTCTCTGAAGGATCTCATTCATCAAGCTATCAAGGTGGAACAACAAGTAAAGAGGAAGCAAACATACAAGAAGAATAGAGGATCTTCATTGAAATCTCATGAAAAGGTTCTTCCCTTGGTAAAAATAATTCTAACCCTACTCCCACTTCTTCAAAAGCGAGTTCCAATAAATGTTTTAAGTGTTTGGGAAAGGGTCATATTGTCTCCCAATGTCCTAACAAAAGGAGAATGGTTGTGGTGGGTTATGGGGTTATTACTAGTGCATCTTTTTCTGGCTCTTCTAGTTCTTCTACTGATAGTGAAGGTTAATGTGATGTACAACCCTTGAAAGGTTTTCTTTTGATGGTTAGGAGGTTAATGGGGAGTGTGTGTAAGGATTGAGATGAAACACAAAGGGAGAACATTTTACATACTAGGTGTATGGTCATGGGGAAAATATGCTCTTTGATTATTGATGGGGGAAATTGCACTTATGTAGCTAGCCAAAGACTGATAGAAAAGCTTGCTTTGAAAACTTTCCCTCACCCTCGGCCTTACAAACTACAATGGTTGAGTGAGAATAGGGAGCTAGTTGTAGATATAAAAGTTTTGATATGCTTTTCCATTGGAAAATATGTTGATGAGATACTGTTTGATGTAGTCCCTATGGAGGCTAGCAATCTCTTACGTGGAAGGCCTTGGCAGTATGATAAGGATGTTCTCCATAATGGTGTCACAAACAAATTTTCATTGGGACATAAAGGGAAAAAGGTTACCCTTACACCTATGTCTCCAAGTGAGGTTTGTGAGGATCAAATAAGAAATGAGTGAAAAGAGAACAAGAGACTAAAGTGAAACTTTTAAACATAAGAAACCAAACTAAAACATAGATAAAGTATCTTATTACACAATTTTACTATTATTACTATTTGGCTCCTACGCATTATATGTTGGCTACCTTATACCATTATATTAGATCAAGACCAAATCATTAATTTCTCTAAGTAACAAGGGAGAGCACTGAAGTGGATGGAAACATTTTAATTTGTAATAATTGATGAATTTGATTCTAGACGCGTTTGAGAAGCTTGATTTCAAAGAAGGGAGTGGAAGCACTACTAGAAATATAAGTTTCTACGACACCTATCCTATGATGGTTCTAAGTGGACCGCCTTAGAAAATGAGCTTGTGGCATTATTGTAATTTTTGTAATGAAAAATGTCCTTTACAACACACATTCTAAGACGATTATTGAAAACCGCCTTAGAATGTTATGGCTAATAAAATTTAAGACGAGTTTTAGTAAAAAATCATCTTAATTCCGCTGAAAAAAATTAAAACCCTAGCTAGCCTGCTGGAACTCTGTCGCGTGCCTCCATACTCTACCTCGACATCAATAGAGAGGAAGAAAGCTGAGAACAAGAAGAAAAGAAAATCCACTCGCACACACTCTCTGCACTTGCACATGCACCATTCTCTCTAATCTCTTGGGTTTATTCATTCATCCATGGAGCTAACTGTTTTCTCTCTCTTCTTCTTCTTCCTCACATTCCACCTTCCCTCCTGCTTCTTAGGTACCTTGTTGATTTCATTCTCCGCTTCGCGATTTCTTCACAATTTTAACTGTTATTTTTATTTTATGTTTTCTGTGGTCTAACTCTATTGTCTTTCCTTACATTTCATGGAGTGTGAAGGGATGTTAGTTGGGTTGAGATGGATGAAGAATGAAATTGAAAAGTGAAGTTTAGAGATGGAGGAAGAAAAAGGAGTGCCGAACTACGACGAGTTGACCTGTAAAGGCGAGAGAGTTGCGTGGTTCAAGCTGGGTCTCCGCTTTTCCTCTTCAGCAGCAAAGGATGATGTTCCAAAACCCTCCTCTTCCTTCCTCTCCAAATTCGTCAAAGCCTCCTCCGAGTCAAAGAAGCAAGCACAGCTCCAATCCATCCACGACAATCTCAAGAAAAGCCTTCTTTCGAGTCTAGGGTTTTGAGCTGGGATAGGGACAACGATAGAAGTAGAAGATGAAGTAGGAGCAGAGTAAAACATAGAAAAAGGAGCAGAAGCGGAGATAGATAATGGGCAACGCGAAGGCGAAGCAGAAGTAGAGAGAGACATAAGGATAGTGAAAGAGGGAGACAGAAAATTGGGTTATTTTCCTTCACTGTGCTCTTTGTTTTCCCATAGGAACTACTTTCTTTCAGTTCCGCAAATCTAGGACCAAAGGAAAATTGGGATATTCAATTATTTTCCTTAACTGCAGAAATCATATGAAACCAAACGATATAAAAAGGGTCTCAAAGCAGCTGATGTAATTTTGAAAAACTTTCCCGACCATGGAGGTATACTTTATTATTTTCTAACTCATTTTAAGTTGTGGAATTTTGGTTATAGAACCCACGGTACTGTAGTAGTGTTGCCCACATTAGCTAACAATTTTAATGTTTATTTTCAGTGCATATAAGACTTTGGAAACCAAGAGTGAGGGGAAATTTGGTCACAGTACACCGCGGTGGATTGAAGTGAAGGTTAGTCGTACATTTTGATTTTGGATACAATTGATTTCCATTTGGAAAACATGTTAATTGTAACGTTGAATGATTTTTTCCATTCAATGTAGAGTCACGTTCAAAGCGGAACCTATGAGTGTGGCTATTATGTCATGCACTGGATGTGGAACATAATCGTCGGGTAGTTGAAGACTAATTGGACGCTGGAAAATTTTGTCTTCATTTTTTGTCTTCAATTTTTAGCACTACGTAACTAATTACTTGTATTTTATATTGTGTAGTGGTTCAATGATGGCACGCCGCTAGACATCAACATCATGACAACATTACGAAAAAAATGGGCAAAATATTTTGTAAAACTTAGAAGCATCCAATGTACAAAGCTGTAGTTAACATGCAAACAACCGCTTTCGTGTTTGTCATGTATTTGATTAAGTGTTAGAAACAATTTACCTGCTGTAATGACTTTTATGTGTCAATAACAATAGATATTTTGTTAAAAACATGTTGATTTCCACCTCTAGTCTGCACATGTATTCTGTTTTATACTATTTCCATGAAATTTTATTGTTGTGTATTTCTTTTCTCTCTTCAATTTTACTTGGGGCCACTGCTAAAGTGAATGAAACTGCTAAGAGTTTTGGTGATGAAAAGCAAAACCCTTCAGGTGAGGATGATGTTGCTGCAGATGGAAACAAGGAAAATCCTACTAATGAAGCTGAACAAAAAGAGCCTGAGAATAAGGTGATTGTTCTTTGTTTATTTCTAGTGTTCTGATTTTGTCTGGTTCTGAAAATGTTAACATTATCAGTAGTCAAGCAGAAGATTTTTTATTTGTCACTTATAACTGGCTCATTATGAAATTGTAATTGTGCATATGATCATAGATGTAAAGTCACTTACATTTACAGGAATATTCTGGAGTATTGTTGAATCAATGATAATCCGGTAAAGTTTAGCTTGACCTTTCTGCTATGAGTTCTCACTCATTGCTTTGGATCTTGATTTTTTATTGTTTTTGTACTACTTTTATGTTGTGCACTTTTGAAATTTAACCGTGAATTTGAGAACTCTTGTGATTATTCCATCGTTAGTCACAGAAGAAATTCTCAGTTGGCTTAATTTCCATTTCCATCATTAAAATTTGACGATTTTCCTTCTCAATATTGGGTGTATTTATACTTCTTGCATTTCTTAACATGCCTTTTATTTCTATTGTTGTATGTAGAATTTCTTAGTTAATGCTTTTAGTTTGTTTAAATTTGATAGCTTAATTAATACCATTTTGGATAAGTTGTTTTATGTTTTTTTTATCAAAATTTTAAATAGTGGTGCTTGGTCTGCGTTAAGATTTTGGAGTTGAAAGTGGCAGGCGGAGAGAGAAAGAGGGGTCAATGAGTGTATTTTCCCAAGAAGACATAAAAAAAGTGCCATTGCTGTGCCCTTTGTTGCTGTTGCTGCTGCCTTCTTGTGTCCTTTCTAAACTCAACTTTGACCCGACCAAAGGGTGCAGGAACAACCAACCAAGAACCCTCCCTCACAGCTTTCGGCGCTCTTAATTCATTCATTAATCTCTTTCTCTGCAAAAGAGACCCTTTTGCTTCTTTTCAGGTAAGAACTCTTTCTTCTGTTGCATTCCCAATCTCTCTCTCTCTCTCTCCCTCCCAAAAGATCCTTCTCTTTTTTTTTGTTGTTGATTATTTATGGAGGGTGGATTTTGGCTCAGGAGATCTCTGAGTTTGGTGTTGCATATGTAGATCGAGATGTGAAGATATTCTCCTTTTTTTCTTCACTTTTTGTATAGTTTTTTAACAGTAGATTTTTTTGGGTACCATTTTCGACTATATTCTCTTTCTGCTGTAAACTTTGATGATAAGGTGGTTGTACCCTGCATGCTCTTGCTTTTCATGGTACTTCAACTGCTAAGCTTTCATGCTTCGTGTAGAGAGAATCAGCATTCAAAGCATCAAATAATTACCCTCAAAAGTAAAATAGCAAAAAAAAGGGACCATTCTTGCCCCTATAAATGAATTGATAACTTAATGATTCATTGATTCTGCTCCATGCCCGAAATTGTAATTCTTTTTTAACACTCATGGGCATCTTAATTATCCTTAACTTCACTCTTTGTATCTGATAATATCTCTGTTGTTTAGGTGCTGGAGAATCTGGGAAGTCTACAATCTTTAAGCAGGCAAGAAATTGCATCTTCTCAACTGCTTGTGAATTATGATAGTATATGATTGCTATTGGGTGTAGACTGCAAACCAACCATTTTGAGAAGGGTGAAGTGTGTCCCAAAAGAAAGAATGTTTCGGGTTCTCACATAAACTGTATTTCTTTGATCCTTCGTCATCCACACTTCCACATGAATCTTCCAAATTGTTTCCCTCACAGCATGGTTGCAACGGATTCATCAGTGTAGACTTTTCTGCATAATGTAGAAAGAAAAAAAAATTGTCATCATCTAGAGGTTTTCTTATAATTATGCAATTAGATACTCAGTGCTTAACTTAGAAACTATCTATAGTCATAGTTTCTGATATTTCCATTATTCTATTATAATTTTTTTTTAAGAAAAAGAAAGTAATTGCTTGCACAAAATCAACTAATGCTATCTATGATGACTAGCTAGAGTAACGGGAAGAAGAAGAAAAAAAAAGATTGCATATATAATAACTAGAAAAGTTCAAAATAACAAATTATTGTATGCATATATTGTTGAAAGTTAGCATCATTGAGATTTTATTATTATTTGACGCATTCATTTCAACACACTGTTAGTCTTATTAATTAATTACGTAGGTCTAATCTTTGTTAGCATTTCCCACATAACCCAATAATATAGATTCTGTTTTAAAGCATATGTCATATAATAATGTCTTATTAGCATTTCTCTTGCTGACATGATTTAGATATATAAAAAAAGATATTGCTAACAAATGTGTCATAACAGTATTGATTAAGAAACCAAATCAAAAAAATATTTAATGTGAAAATATTAAGACAAGACAAAAATGATTATAAATAATATATATTTTTATTTTTCAATAAAAATATTTCTACTTCAATTTTCTTAATTAATGTTCTAAGAATCCTGATTAGCATTTTCCATAAAAATAATTCTTCAAAAAATAAATATTAAATGCTATCCTCTACAATTTTATCTGTAGCGTGTTGAAATTCTATTTAAAGCACGATGAGAACTAACCTGCACGCTTTTTCTGCATAGTTTCAATTGCAGAGAGGAAGGAGTTGTAGAGGTCCAGTGTCATGAAAACTGATTTGTCTGCTGCTTCCTTGTTGAGTTCTTGCACAGCTTTGAGCAACATTTTGTTGTGATCTTTGGAGATCACGTTTAAAAGGCCAATGCAGTTCGTACGGAAAGATATCACATTTAACACAGGCAAACACCCAATTGGCTGTAATAACCCAACTGCTACCTTTTTTATCCCTAAGCTGTGAATGCGTTTAAGATTTACAGACATTTGCTTCACAAGGGATTCCATGAAGCCTGGTAAATCCTGCAAAAGAAAAACTAAAATACTATTCACATCTGTATTACTATGTTATGTTATATTCGTAATAATGAGCACAGCTACATTTGGAAATGGACTAGTCTAGTTTTAGAAATGGACTATGTTATGTTATATTCGTTTAAGATTTATCAGTTTTGGACGTGGCATGGTAATATGCTTCCACTTTTTATGAACAATTTGCCTATACTTCCTTTTGCAAACACCACCTACATTACTGAAATATCTACTCAAATTAACAGATATATATTACCATATTTCAAGTTCAGAAAAACAGCAAACCAAAAAAGTCATGATAAAGCAATCATATACTTCTTGCATTTCTTCAATGATGACTGCTTTATTAAGTCTAGTTTAGTTTTACATATTAAATTTGTTGTACCAATACTTGATGTGAGCCTCACTTGGATTTTTTCTTTGTAGGGAGGTGATAACGACAAGCGCAGAGAGACACTTGACAAGGAAGATAAATTAAAAAAGGTGTGACTGCAGTTTTTGGTTAATAATTCCATTACTTCTGATCATGTAATCAACAATTCCATCACTGAAATTGTTATTTCTGGACAAGGCTCGCATTTAAGTGTTAACTCGTTATTTAATTTATTCTACCATTTTCATTGAATTGCCATGGGATTAGAAGGCATACTGCACCACTGTGGCACTTCTTTATCTCTAATTCTTTTGCTATTTACACAATCTTGTTTAATTTATTCTACCATTTTTGTCATGCAGTCTTGTCACGTTTCTGTTTTCTACACTGTCCATGTTTTTTTTTTCTCCCTAGTTCATGTGAAAAGAGGCATCTTCTTAGGGATTAATAAGAATCCGATTTGTCCTACAAATGCTTGGCTCTATTGATTTCGATTGCCACAAACGCACAAGCTTTCTTATAAATCAAGTCAATTTGTGTGTACAAATTTACATGGGCATGTTGCTTAAAGAACTCAAAAGGAGGGAATAATTCATGGAATCCTGTTTGGTTGGGGGGGTGGAATTGGATCTTGTTTCCACCATAGGGAGGAGTGCTCTTGATCCAATAACTTTGATGACCTAATCATACAATGAATTTCCTTTTGCAGGGCATGGGGGACTTCTTGGACGAAATGTTAACAATGATGAGTCAGACCAAATCAAATGTGAGTCATCTAGTTAGAGGTGTGTTTGGTGATAAAGCTATGCAATTAAAATGTTTTATATATATTTTAGTTTAGTGGATAAAGCTAGACATAACATAGTGTCCACTTTTTTCAAATACTATGTAAGTGTGTAGTATATAGTTTATATACTACACACTGTTAGGAAGATTAGGGTGGTATATCAATGCAGACAAAGTTGATTGAGAAGTGGATTTCGCTGCTGTATTGTTTGCTCTTTGGCTTGAAATGCAGGGAAAATCGAATGAGAAAAGAGATCTCAATTGGTTGTGCTTGTGCGTGAGCTGATGAAAGATGCACACTAGTGCAGAAAAAGGAAGCGCCCTCTATTATCATTCGGGTAAGCAGATGTGAAATCAAATCAATCACAGTTAAGCAACCTGTAGTAACTGTTAAAGCCTTTTTTTATCATTTGTTTAATTAATCATAAAAAAGCCAGGTTGGAAAAACTAATAAATGCCTCACTTCTCCCTATCGAATAATTAAACATAACAGAAGTCAATTTATTGTAGCAGTCTGGGAGATAAGCAAACAAGATCAAAGCCCGGTTCGTTAATGATAATATTCTATTATGGTTTATATACTTTCTTCCTTCTTAACAATTCATCAACACAACACTGTGGTTTCTGAGCTTCAAGTACATATGAAATAAATACAAGGGAAAAAAATATTATTTTGCTTTCAAGTTTCAACTAAATAGAACATGCAAAAAATGCTTCTATTCATAGGGAAAGATCTAGAGATGTTAAAAGAGAGATTGTTTTCTATTTGTTACCTTTGCTTTACTAATTTCTCTTCTTGTGATCTCTATACAAACAAGTTGAGTTATGCTTAGAAGAAAGACTCACGTGAAATAATTCATTGCAGTGTTCATTTGCTTGAAGATACCTCTGGACACCCCGAGAACAAAACTATTTTGAAACCCGTATGGTCAATTCCAAATGGGATTCCTACTCTGTCCAAGTCAATTCCAGCAGAAAGATCATCAAGGAAGAAAAGGATCCTCTTCTATTTCTTTATACTTTCATCAGCTCACACACAAACACAACCAATTGAGATCTCTTTTCTCTTTTCTCAACCAATTGAGACCTCTTGATCAAGTAAAATGTTGTTTTATATATTTTATCAATTATTTATAGACAGTAACTTTTTTTAATATCTTATATCAATTATTTATAGTCATATTTATCACTATAAACAGTATGTTTTATTTATAGATAATTTATTCATTATAAATTATTTATTTTAATTAACCTTAAATTATTATGCAGGTTAAATATGTTTTTACATCGGTGCCTATGTCACCACTGATGTAGAAGTTCTCATATTCAACATCGTTGCTTTCTGTAAAACGATGTAGAAAGCACAACATACTACATCAGTGCATACGTCACCACTGATGTAGAAGTTCCCATATTCAACATCATTGCTTTATGGAAAACAATGTAGAAAGTGCAACTTACTACAGCAGTCCCTACATCACCACTGATGTAGAAGTTCCCATATTCAACATCATTGCTTTCTGTAAAACGATGTAAAAAGTGCAGCTTACTACATCGTTGCTTAATTTAAAAACGATGTAGAAAATAAAAGATCAACATCGTTGCTTAATTTAAAAACGATGTAGAAAATCCACCTTCAAAGAGCAGAACCAAGGTTTCTACATCAGTCATTAGTATAGCCCCGATTTAGAAAAAAAAAACAGCTTACTACAACGTTCGCTTATGGACTGATGTTGAAATTTTTGAGTTTCAACATCATTATAATCAAAAACGGTTATGCACCTTTGTAGAACATAGATTGTGACCGATGTAGATCATGCATCTTCTAGTAGTGGCATAAGCGTCAATCCACCTCCAAAACACAGTAGTATAAAAAGAAAACTTTAAGTTGAGTACCATTTCAAGCTCAATATTATTCAAAGAGAACTAGTTCTGAGTTGATCATATGAAAGACCAAGATGGTACCATCTAGAAGTTCTCCAAAGGAAAAGAAAAAAGTCACAGCTTTCTTAAACAGTAATAAAGAGGTCCAAAGTTTCTCCGCAACATCATATAGTTTTCATGTCTTCATGTAGGTGCCAAATGAGTCAATTAAGAAATGGCACTTTGCAGAGCCTAGTTAAGGTTTAGCATATAGCATAAAGTCTCTGCATTCTTGGCAATTGCAATCCTCAAAGCGGTACTTGATGCACCCTTCACAGTAACAAGTTGAGCAGCCTTGGCAAGTTGAAGAACGAGAACAGCCCCTGCTTGCTTTCAGACTTGATCTCTCTTCATCATCATCGCATGTTATTCTGAAAAATGAAAATTTTCACATGATTAATTAGAATTGATATTTGATCAGATCTCTCAACTAGAATATAGCTTCTTATATTATTCAAGTTTACTGTATGTAATATAAGCTAGCATGAGTCACTTTTCAATATATATACGGTTTGGCTTGCCCCTAAGCTAACATACAAGAGTCCCAATATTTGGACACTCAAATTGTACATACACCTTGATTTCTCTTTATCATTCTTTCATATCATACCATTAATCACATCGGTCATTTATCTCTCCATCTCCGAGTCCATGGATGACAATCTGACATAAAGTTGTTCATAACAAGTGGTCTTAAATCTAAGTTATAGGTATGTTGATGTTGTTAATTACTTGGAAAAAGAACGTTGTTGCAATAATCAATTATCCTACCTTACTAAAGCTGGATTGTCTCTAGTTGAAGGTATTTGTGATTTTTAGTAAAATATCAATTATCGCTCATCCTTTTTGTCTCTCTAGCTCTTATTGACACATCGTGAGTCCCCAGTATCTTTTTCCAGCATATAATGTGTTTTGCAAGACTAAGTACCAACTACGTTCACAAGAAAATACTAATCATGCATGAACTTGAATATCATATAGCTTGAGTTGGGATTGAGCAACTTACTTTTGATAAGGCCAAAGAGAACAAATCCAGCATTTGTTGTTTAAAGCATCATGGTAGTTCCTAATGTCTGGTCTGCTCTGGAGATGGAACCTGCGCTCCTTCCCGCATCTCGTGCAACGCAGGAACTCATCCCTGTGAAAGTTTTGTTTCCTCATTGCAGAGTCTTTCCGGATAGTCACATTTGCCTGGTGTAAGTAATACTTTATCAGAGGTGTTTTCCAGAGTGGAACTTTGTCTTCGTCTTCACAATGAACCCAGATGTTTCTCTTCCACCTTCCGCTCCCTTCCCTTAAAGCATGTTTCTCAAATGCTTCTAGAGTGACACTCACTGATTATTACAAACAAACATGTTTCCACCAACTTCAGTGTTTTCCCTCGTTTCCACCAACAAATAATGCATAGGATCGAAATTATATTTATAATAATAATTTATATTGCAATAAAATAAAATGAAAAGAAATAGTGATTCAGTCTCACAGATATTTTTTTTAATAAAATTAAATCTATATATCTGCTATTTATTTGTTTTTTCGAAATTACAAAATAAAACTATTATTTAACCTATTTTAAATAACAAAAATAAGGCTCTAAAAAAGATCAACAGATTCTGCAGTTCCTGTTCCATTATTTTTTTTATTGTACAATTATAACAATACAAAACAAAAATACTTGCTTGAAACATAGGAGATCAATTATACAATTGCAAAATAAAAAAAAATTGAGAAATTGAAGTGGAAAACTTACCCAAGGGACACTCAGGGCAACACTCACAAGTGATGAAATATTGACCTTCGTTATTAATTTTTAGCCTCCAAACATAATCTCCATATTTTTTGTTTGTAGCGCCACAAAGAACCTCAATATAGTCCTCACCTCTCTTAAAATCTAGGATCATTTTGAGCTCTTCTTCATCAAATAATATTTTACCATCATCTCCAACCCTAAATTGCTTTCTTCGTTTTGATGGCCCTGTTTATTTGATCATGAACATATTTCAAGCCATGAATAATGGACAAAAATGAAACTAGCTAAAATATGTTCACTCCAAAATGGTGTAAAATTGTGAACTAGTTATGTGACAATATTATTACACAACAAAGAATGGAAAATCATCAAGAAGGCATAAAACAATGCATGCTGATATACACATGATAGTAGGGGTAGAATGGCTAAATGTGAAATTAATTCAATCATTGTGGAGAAAAACTTTTGAAAACTACAAATTATGACAAAAAAATCTTTGAAGAAATAATGTAGTCACTAAATATTTTCAGAAAGTAACATCTGATAAAACATGTAACCTTAAAAGACTAAATTGAGGATTTTCTTTTCAAAATGTTTCTTTATTTATTTATACCAGATACCTAAGTTGGATTTATCTCCATTGTTCTCTTTGAGTTACCATATGAAAACATAAAACACGTAAGGAAAATAATTGATTTAGGAAAAATCACACTAAGCTTGAGTAATATTGTCGTCTTCTGTCTTTTTCTCATTTCCTTGACTTCTCTTTTGTTTAGGTGGATCACCTGTAATCATATGAGGAAAGAAAGCCCTTAATTTTATTTTTCAATCCTTCATAAATTATGTATATATAAAAAAATTGGTGCCCTAAGTTCATGACTGCACAATGAGATGCATGCAAATTGACTGTAGGTAGTCCAGATTCTTCTTCCGGCATTTGATTTAGGATTTTGGTATGGACTGTTTTCTTCTCAAACAGGAAATTCTAAATGAGAAAAACTTTCAATGTTGTCTAATGTGCCTATAAACTTTGTTGCAAAAATATAATTTATAACCATTTTTTTAAATAAAAGCGGACACATTAAAAGAAATCAAATTTGAATCCCAAAATAGCCAAAGAAATAATAATTAAACACACTCTTAATTTCTTCATAGTTGAAAATATAATAAAAGAAAAGTGATGTGATGATTTCAAAGAAAATCACACTAACCTTCTGTAATATTCTTGAGTTCTTCCTCTATCTCGATTCTTAGACTTCTCTCCTCTTGAGGTGGATCGCCTGTAATGAGATTGAGAGAAGGGAAACCCTTAATTTTATTTTTCACTTCTTTCAAAATTACTTTGATAATCAATAAAATCTACTAAAACTAAATACACATCAAATTATAACTATGTTTGTAAAAGAGAGAAATATCGCTTGAATGCATAGAATTCAGCTACCTTTTGAAACCATATGTAAACATAAAACACTTAAGCAAATTAATTGATTTTAGAAAAATCACACTAACCTTGAGTAATATTCTCATCTTCTTTCTTTTTCTCATTTCCTTGACTTGTCTTCTGCTGGGGTGGATCACCTGCAGTCATATGGGGAAAGAAAATCCTTAATTTTATTTTTCAATCCTTCCAAAACTACTGAATATATATAAATAAAAATTGGAGCCCTAAGTTCATGACTGCACAATGAGATGCATGCAAATTGACTATAGGTAGTCCAGATTCTTCTTCGACCATTTGATTTAGGGATTTTGGTATGGACTGTTTTCTTCTCAAATCTGAATCCCAAAAAAGCCAAAGAAGTAATAATTAAATACACTCTGAATTTATTCATAGTTTAAAAGATAATAAAATAAATGTTCTGTGATGATAATAAAAGAAGGTATATTAATAGTCATTTATTAAATGAAATTTGGAAGTAAGTGATAAATATTTTTCTATAAAATACAAATCACATTAATTTTTACGTTTTCATGATAAATTTATATTAAAGTGTAATAAAAAATAATAAATGTTTAAAACACAATTGACCAAGTGTATTGCACACTATTTGAACGTCATCCTAGCTACATATAATGAGATGTTGATCATGATAAATATTAAAATAATTGAGAATGTATTTTAGTAAAAGATAATTAGACGACGATCAAATACTTCTCTTAAAACTAGATGCTGAAAATAAAAAACTAGAAGTTATGTGTTCATTATGATAAAGGATTTGTCTCTTCAGGACTAATTGTCTTCTTTTAAGAGATAATTTAAATAATTTTTTTATTATTTAATAATACTCATTAGTCATATAAATGCTTAACTTCAACAAAAAAAAAGTCACGTAACTCTTGTAATATTCAAGCATCTCTTAATTACATCATTAATTAATACTTCTATTTTTATGCATAAATTTAGTTCCTTTTGATAATCAAATTAATTGATATTAAAAATGTATGTCAATCAATTGATATATTGCCTGAAATCTCTATAGTGACCAAGCATCCCTTAATTATCTAGCTATAACGCACGTTGATTGATTTACAAAATAAATTACGGAGGGGTCATGTGATTGACCAACACTGCATGAGGGTTTTTGCATTTAATAGGAAAAGTTGAATGTGCAAAATTAAATAGAACTAAAATTGAAAACTGTATTTAATAAGACCACATTTCTTTAATCCTATAAACTTATAGTTTTCCGTATGAAATGTAATATGAAATTGCTTTATCTTTATCATTATCTTTAGATATACAAAAGAAAGAATATGTGGGTAGTTGTGGAAATATATTTTGTAGCTTTTGATGAGGAATTGAATGGAAAAAAATTCAATATGCTTGTATTAATAGAAATTGATTGATCGAAAAAACCGATCGTGATTATAAATACAAAAGCAATTCATGTAACCAATCATGATTATACTTTTTGCACCCGTTGAAATACAATGGTATGTGTAGCATCATCTTTTGAAGGAAAAAATTATACAAAATTTTACTTTTATGCGTCTTTTGAATATGTAGGTATATGGTATATCAGGAATTTAATTATATATTTTTTATTTCTATAATCATATTATGATACATTTTCCAGTCTTTTCTAATGTCAAATTATTTTTTATTGCTAAAGGAATATGTTCAACATTGGCATTTTTATTAGCCATTTAAACCTGACCTTCCAACCTACCAAACTAAAGCTATAAAAGTCATACAAAATATATTTTATATGATGAAAACATAATTAATTAAAAAATATCACTAAATCCTCCGTTAGAGTTGATATTATGTAAAAATATAAATTTAAAGTACAAAATTAATTATTAATGCTAAATTGTTTATAATATTAACTAACAAAAAGAAAATAAGGAAAAATTAACTTATTTATACTCTATTAGTAACTAAACAATCATAAATTATTTTTCTCTATATTCTTTAAAGAAAATAAATTCATTGATAATTGAATGGTAAGAAATAATTCTAAAGAGCATTTGATAGTAATATAATATTATATATTAATATTAACGAAAAATATAAATAATTATAGTAATATTATATGTATAATATTTTAAAAAAAGTTTGTAAGATGGGGGAGGGGATGGCCCACCCCCTTGGTTTAAATGTTATCAAACTTTTATTAATTTGAATTATTCTTTTAAAGTTTTACTTATCATATGCCAACATAAATAGTTCTACAAAAAAAATTTAGCAGGTTTTTGCTCTAAAACTATATTATTTAATACAAAATCATCCTATCACTACTCAACCAAACTTGTTTATCTAGTGCATTACACGGATAAAAAACTAGTATATATTGACACAACTTATTTGCTCTTTTGGAAATTCACTATTGCAATAGCAAAGAGAACAAAAGTTTAATTAAGTCACAAAAATATGAATATCAAGTAATATAGGTCAATTGTCATGACATTTACATGTCATCATGTAGTAGCAGGTCGGAAAAATATATTAAATTTTTATTATTGACGGATGGAAGGAGAAAATTCATACAATTATGATACTAGACGACCTAATTCACACAATTAGAACCTGTGGTACATAAATCGCATAGGTAAAATTAACTTAAAACTATTATAACTTACCCTGGATTCGTATCAAAGTTTATCAATTGGCCTAATAATAAAGATAATATAATTTAGACATAGTTCCTTAAGTGTTTTTGTATTGTTCTTGAATTAAAATTAAAGTTTTATCCTGATAATAATCTATGAAATAGTTTTTTTAATCAAAATTAATTAGAGTTTCATCTTGATAAAGATCATCATAAATTATCCACATAAGACTTTAGATTTCATGAAATTAAAGAACAACGCCAAAAGAATTCACATAATTATCATTAATTTATATTTTTGATATCATAATTTTCTCTTAAGAACAAAATATATTATTATCTCCACCAATATTATTACTTCAATAATTGTTGTTGTCATCAACATTACCATCATCATCACCACCGGTGACAATGATGGTGATGATGTTGGTGGTAGGTGACAATTTTTTATTTATAAAAAATATGATATGAAAATTTTTAATTAATTGTAAAGATCTTAATAATTTGTTATTATCAGTAGTTTAGATATGCGTAGTTCTAAAGTACAAGTTGCACCTTAGTGGAGTGCAATCCTAAAAGATTACAATATATATATATATATATTAACTTTCTCCTTCATCTCCTTTTTCGAACCCATTTTTTTCATATGTTGTCTTGCTTTTTACATATCACTTGGGGTAAATTAAATTACACTTGGACACTTTGAGATTGAAAATATAGAGCAAAGAAGAGAGGTAAAATCATCTAATTATTCTCATGGAGAAGATGACGGGTATGAAGAGGATGGGGCAGGATGGAGGAATTAGAGGTATAGGGAGAGAAGAAGTCATAGAAGATATGGAGGTAGGCAAAGAGAGGAAGGGATTGATGGAGTAAAGGTGAAGATCCGTACTTTTAAAGGGACTCGTAATCCGAAAGTGTATCTTGAGTGGGAGATGAAGGTTGAGCTAGTCATTGCTTGCTAGAACTACAATGAAGAGATAAAGTCTCAAGAGTCCATCATGGCAAGGTATTTGCATGGTCTCAATAGGGAGATCCAAGACATTGTAGAGTTGCACCACTATGCCTCTCTGAAGGATCTCATTCATCAAGCTATCAAGGTGGAACAACAAGTAAAGAGGAAGCAAACATACAAGAAGAATAGAGGATCTTCATTGAAATCTCATGAAAAGGTTCTTCCCTTGCTAAAAATAATTCTAACCCTACTCCCACTTCTTCATGGGGAAAATATGCTCTTTGATTATTGATGGGGGAAATTGCACTTATGTAGCTAGCCAAAGACTGATAGAAAAGCTTGCTTTGAAAACTTTCCCTCACCCTCGGCCTTACAAACTACAATGGTTGAGTGAGAATAGGGAGCTAGTTGTAGATATAAAAGTTTTGATATGCTTTTCCATTGGAAAATATGTTGATGAGATACTGTTTGATGTAGTCCCTATGGAGGCTTGCAATCTCTTACGTGGAAGGCCTTGGCAGTATGATAAGGATGTTCTCCATAATAGTGTCACAAACAAATTTTCATTGGGACATAAAGGGAAAAAGGTTACCCTTACACCTATGTCTCCAAGTGAGGTTTGTGAGGATCAAATAAGAAATGAGTGAAAAGAGAACAAGAGACTAAAGTGAAACTTTTTAAACATAAGAAACCAAACTAAAACATAGATAAAGTATCTTATTACACAATTTTACTATTATTACTATTTGGCTCCTACGCATTATATGTTGGCTACCTTATACCATTATATTAGATCAAGACCAAATCATTAATTTCTCTAAGTAACAAGGGAGAACACTGAAGTGGATCGAAAAATTTTAATTTGTAATAATTGATGTATTTGATTCTAGAAGCGTTTGAGAAGCTTGATTTCAAAGAAGGGAGTGGAAGCACTACTAGAAATATAAGTTTCTACGACACCTATCCTATGATGGTTCTAAGTGGACCGCCTTAGAAAATGAGCTTGTGGCATTATTGTAATTATTGTAATGAAAAATGTCTTTTACAACACACATTCTAAGACGATTATTGAAAACCGCCTTAGAATGTTATGGCTAATAAAATTTAAGACGAGTTTTAGTAAAAAATCATCTTAATTCCGCTGAAAAAAATTAAAACCCTAGCTAGCCTCCTGGAACTCTGTCGCGTGCCTCCATACTCTACCTCGACATCAATAGAGAGGAAGAAAGCTGAGAAGAAGAAGAAAAGAAAATCCACTCGCACACACTCTCTGCACTTGCACATGCACCATTCTCTCTAATCTCTTGGGTTTATTCATTCATCCATGGAGCTAACTGTTTTCTCTCTCTTCTTCTTCTTCTTGACATTCCACCTTCCCTCCTGCTTCTTAGGTACCTTGTTGATTTCATTCTCCGCTTCGCGATTTCTTCACAATTTTAACTGTTATTTTTATTTTACGTTTTCTGTGGTCTAACTCTATTGTCTTTCCTTACATTTCATGGAGTGTGAAGGGATGTTAGTTGGGTTGAGATGGATGAAGAATGAAATTGAAAAGTGAAGTTTATAGATGGAGGAAGAAAATGGAGTGCCGAACTACGACGAGTTGACCTGTAAAGGCGAGAGAGCTGCGTGGTTCAAGCTGGGTCTCCGCTTTTCCTCTTCAGCAGCAAAGGATGATGTTCCAAAACCCTCCTCTTCCTTCCACTCCAAATTCGTCAAAGCCTACTCCGAGTCAAAGAAGCAAGCGCAGCTCCAATCCATCCACGACAATCTCAAGAAAAGCCTTCTTTCGAGTCTAGGGTTTCGAGCTGGGACAACGATAGAAGTAGAAGATGAAGTAGGAGCAGAGTAAAACATAGAAAAAGGAGCAGAAGCGGAGATAGATACTGGGGCAACGTGAAGGCGAAGCAGAAGTAGAGAGAGACATAAGGATAGTGAAAGAGGGAGACAGAAAATTGGGTTATTTTCCTTCACTGTCCTCTTTGTTTTCCCATAGAAGCTACTTTCTTTCAGTTCCGCAAATCTAGGACCAAAAGAAAATTGGGATATTCAGTTATTTTCCTTAACTGCAGAAATCATATGAAACCAAACGATATAAAAAGGGTCTCAAAGCAGCTGATGTAATTTTGAAAAACTTTCCCGACCATGGAGGTATACTTTATTATTTTGGTGACAATTTTCTAACTTTTTCCTTATGGCCAGGGGTCATCTTATTTCCCTTCTTAATTGTTTAAGTAAGTCATGC
>NC_041007.1:37653230-37736467 GCF_004193775.1 Glycine soja | reverse complement strand
ATGCATTATAGGCCTAGGCCCATCCATACAAACCCCCATTCAACCCTATCAAGCAAAGAAAACAAAACCAAAATTGTCCCACATATTTAAGCAATTCCCACAATTTTAGAGCACCAAAAGGAGACAAAATACACCAATGAAAGCTTAGAAAGCTTGCAGGATGGAACACTTACTTGTTGGCTGATGAACAAAGCGCAAAGCGGAATCAAAAAAATGCGAAAAATGTGCACCCGTAGTGGCTTGCAAAACTCGTCAATCCAGTGGGTATGGCTTTTGAAAGGGAGGAAAGAAGAAATTTTTGAATCAAAAACGTCCCCCCTTTCCGTCTTCTTATTATAATTGGTGCAGGGTGGCTCGCCCAGGCGAGCTAACCTGCATTTTTTTTTTTGAGAGGAACATTAACCATGTCCCCTTCCTTCCTTATGGTTTAGCGTCTTGCTTAACTTGAACTTACTTAAGTTAGAGTCAGGCATTGATTACTTATTTTTAAAACAAACAAAAAGTAAAAGAAAAACTGCGAATACAAAGGATACGGGGCTGCCTGCAGCGACGTTCTCCGCTTGCTTAGCGTGGAGAAAGGGACGACGATCAATCGGCCGTGACCCCATCCCCACTTGCATCCGTTCTGTGTACCTGCAAGTAAGAAACAACCTGGTGTGGCCAATCTTGACCGCATCGCTGTCTTACCTTGATTGGTTTCTGCTGTTCATGTTTTGTCTCTACCCCAGAAGGTAGCTCAAGATGATCCTGCCCCTGTTTTACCACAACAATATGCATGCGTATGCGTATGCATGAATGTTTTCAAACGCAGCAAATTTAGGGAAAGTTGGTTCAGGTTCAATTCTAATTAAGCGCTTGGGGCATCCCATGAACTGAGCGGAAGGGCTCAGGTGATCACAAATCAACGCAAGGTTTGAAACTAACGTGAGGACTAAAGCCTCGAATCCACGTTCATTTCTTTGAAAGATTGTAAGAGAGATACAACAGACAGGAATCCTGGGGGAAATCCAGAAAACGCATAAAGATAAAGAACATGCAGTGACATTCTTAATTGCCCCAGCTTCTAAGCATAATATCGTTTGACGACATCAGAATTCACGGGTGAAAGTAGCTCTTCGCCATCCATGTTGGTAAGCACCAGGGCTCTTCCGGAAAAAGCCCTCTTCACAACAAAAGCCCTTCGTAGTTCGGGGCCCATTTCCCTCGAATGTCCTTGACAGCATGGGACATTTTCTTTAGCACAAGGTCTCCCTCATGGAACTTGCGCAAGCGTACTTTCTTGTCGAATGCACTCTTCATTCTTTGCTGGTACACGCGCCCATGACTCATGGCTGTTAAGCGCTTACCCTCAATGAGGTTGAGCTAGTCATAGCGCGTTTGAGCCCACTCTGATTCCTTTAATCCGGATTCTGCCAAGATCCTTAATGACAGGACTTCTACATCAAACGGTAACACAGCCTCCATCCCATATACCAATGAGAACGGCGTTGCCCCAGTTGACGTTCGCACTGAAGTTCGGTAACCGTGTAACGCGAATGGGAGCATTTCGTGCCAATCCTTGTATGACACGGTCATCTTTTGGATAATCTTTTGGTATTCTTATTGGCCGCTTCCACGGCTCCAGTCATCTTTGGCCGGTAGGGTGTGGAATTGTGATGCTGGATTTTAAACTCCTCGCACATTTCCCCCATCATCTTGTTATTCAGCTTGGTGCCGTTGTCCGTGATAATCTTCCTTGGCAAACCATATCGGCAGATGATCTCTTTCTTAATGAACCTGACCACCACATTCCTCGTGACATTGGTATATGAAGCCGCCTCGACCCACTTGGTGAAATAATCTATCGCTACGAGGATGAAGCGATGACCATTTGAGGCCTTGGGCTCAATGGCCCCGATGACATCTATTCCCCACATGGAGAAAGGCCAAGGGGCGGACATGACATTCAGAGGATGTGGTGGAGCATTGACATTATCTGCGAATGCTTGACATTTGTGGCATTTCCTCACATGGACATAACAATCACTTTCCATGGTAAGCCAGTAATAACCTGCTCTTAGGATCTTCCTGGCCATAGCATGCCCGTTGGCGTGTGTTCCAAATGAGCCCTCATGGACTTCCTCGATCATGTGATTTGCCTCCCTGGCATCCACACACCGCAGGAGGGTCATGTCGTGATTTCTCTTATACAGTATGCTTCCGCTCATGAAGAAACCGGCTGCCAACCTTTTCAATGTCCTTTTATCATTGTCGGCAATCTCTGGCGGGTATTCTTTGCTTACGACATATCGCTTGATGTCGAAATACCAAGGCTTTCCGTCCCGTTCCTCTTCCACTTGGCAACAATGCGCGGGTTTGCCACGACACCAAAATTCAATGTAGGGTAGATCCCCGTGCGGTGTTAGCTGGAACATAGACGCCAACGTAGCAAGTGCATCCGCCATTTGATTTTCCTCGCGGGGAACATGATGGAAGGAGATCTCATTGAAGGTCTTAGCCAATTCCTTGATATAGGCTTTGTAGGGTATCAGCTTGGGATCTCTAGTTTCCCATTCCCCTCTCAGTTGATGGATTACCAACGCTGAGTCGCCGTACACCTTGAGTAGTTTGACATTGGAGTCAATTGCTGCCTGGATGGCTAGGGCACATGTTTCATATTCGGCCATGTTGTTGGTGCAGTCGAATCCTAGCCTGGCTGTGAAAGGTACACATTGATTGTCCGGAGAGACCAACACTGCCCCAACGCCATGACCTAGAATGTTTGACGCTCCGTCAAACCATACGGTCCATTTGTCCCGATCTTCGTCCAATTTTTCCTCAAACAAGGCCATGATGTCCTCATCCGGGAATTCAAGATGCATGGGCTGGTAGTCGTTAAGAGGCTGTTGAGCCAAATAATCTGCTAAGGCGCTTCCTTTTATCGCCTTTTGGGTGACGTAGACTATATCAAATTCGGATAGCATGACTTGCCACCGGGCGATTCGTCCCGTGAGAGCTGGCTTTTCAAAGATGTACTTAACCGGGTCCATCTTGGATATCAACCAGGTAGTATGGCTCAGCATGTACTGCCTTAGGCGATGGGATGCCCATACTAAAGCACAACACGTTCTTTCGAGCAACGAGTAATTCATTTCACAGGTCGTGAACTTCTTACTCAGGTAGTAAACAACGCGCTCTTTCTTTCCGGATTCGTCATGTTGCCCCAGCATACATCCCATTGACTCGTCCAAGATTGTCATGTACAAAATGAGAGGCCTTCCAGGTACTGGTGGCATAAGCACGGGAGGATTCATAAGGCACTTTTTGATCCTTCCAAAAGCTTCTTGGCAATCCTCATTCAAACGATCAGTTTGGTTTTTGCGTAAGAGTTTGAACAACGGCTCACAAATGGCGGTGAGCTGCGATATGAATCTGGCAATATAATTCAAGCGTCCTAGGAAACCTCGGACTTGCCTCTCTGTATGGGGTTCTGGCATCTCAAGGATAGCCTTCACCTTTTCGGGGTCTACCTCTATCCCTTTCTAGCTTACAATGAAACCAAGCAATTTCCCTGATTTGACCCCAAAGGTACACTTAGCGGGGTTCAACCTTAATTGATATTTCTTAAGCCTTTCGAACAACTTCCGCAGGTTGACAAGGTGTTCTTCCTCATATTTAGATTTAGCAATTATGTCGTCCACGTAGACCTCGATCTCTTGATGCATCATATCATGGAACAAAGCTACCATGGCCCGTTAATAAGTTGCCCCGGCATTCTTGAGTCCAAAGGACATCACCTTGTAACAGAACATCCCCCACAGGGTGACGAAAGTAGTCTTTTCCATATCCTCGGGCGCCATCTTTATCTGATTGTAACCAGAGAAACCGTCCATGAAGGAAAATAAAGCGAAATTGGCCGTGTTATCTACGAGGATATCGATGTGTGGTAAAGGAAAATTGTCCTTGGGACTGGCTCGATTCAGGTCCCGATAATCGACACACATTCGTACTTTCCCATCTTTCTTAGGGACCGGTACGATGTTGGCAACCCATTCTGGATACCGAGCGACGGCCAGAAATCCAGCGTCAAATTGCTTCTTCACTTCTTCTTTTATCTTTAAGGATGTTTCGGCCTTCATCCTTCTCAGTTTCTGCTTTACCGGGGAACACTCGGGATTTAGAGGTAATCGGTGTTGTACAATGTCAGAACTCAAACCGGGCATATCTTGGTATGACCAAGCAAAGATGTCTTGGTAGTCTTTTAGCAGGATTATTAATTCTTCACGGATAGATGCGGTAATACATGTACCTATCTTTACTTCCCTTTTTCCACTGCCAATTCCTAAGTCTACCAGCTCTGTTTCTTCTCGATGAGGCCCCATTTCTTGGTCCTCATGGGTGACCATTCTTTCTAATTCTGGGGGAAGTCCCACATCCTCGTTTCCGTCATCTTCCGTTTGATTCATTTCTTGCTCGAAGTCGATAGGCGGGTCCCAGGTATTAGTACCTTCGGGGGACTCGTCATCGGATCTGCCGTTTCAGAAAAAGAAGTAAACATGCAAATGAATGAGAATGGGTAGAGACGTAGGAACAGATGAAGAAAGATCCTTGTATTATAAATTCAAAAACAAAAGACACAAAGCCTTAACAAAAGGAAAAACTCTAAAGCCTAGGCCCAACTATAGAGCTTTTAAAACCGTAAAGGTTTACATTATGCTCGTTGCGTAAATGCCGGGGCATTCCTCCACTCGCCAATTTCCCAGCTGGAAATCAGGAGGGCATGGTCGCACCAAATCCAATGTACTCGAAACATCATCTTCGCATATTGCGACCACTTGACCTTTGTCTTCCAGACCTGCGCTTATAAAGCTTCTGCTTATGTGGCAGGGCGGGCTACCTTCACTTTCTTGTCTCCAATGCGAGCTTTGACCACTGCTCTTCCTTCCCGCGATGCTTCTTTTCATGTCCGCCTGAGTGGGCTTATAGCCTAAACCATACTTCCCACGATTTCCTTGGGCATTTATCAGGCTAGTTATGCCGCCGTTGTCTTTGCCTAAACCCATTCCGGGTTCATAACCGTTCCCCAACATAACTCGGGCCATCATTACTGCTGCATCGGACAGACAAGGCTGCCCGGAGAAGGAGTCCACGGAGGAAATGCTGACCACCTCAAAAGACTGGAAAGCGGTTTCTAACGATTCTTCTGCGGCTTCCACATAAGGCATAGAGGATGGGCAGCTCACCAAGATGTCTTCCTCGCTTGACACGATGACCAAGTGCCCCTCCACTACGAATTTCAACTTTTGGTGGAGCGTAGAGGGCACAACTCCCACTGAGTGGATCCACGGGCGCCCCAACAGACAGCTGTAGGGGGGGTTAATATCCATTATTTGGAAGGTGACTTGACAGGTGTGAGGGCCTATTTGTACTGGGAGATCGATCTCTCCCCTAACCTCTCGGCGAGTGCCGTCGAAGGCACGAACCACCATTGAACTCGGCTTTAAGTGGGAAGCATTGAATGGTAACTTCTCCAAAGTGCTTTTAGGCATCACGTTTAAACTGGAACCATTATCGATGAGCACCTTGGCTATGATATGGTCCATACACTTGACTGATACGTGTAAAGCCTTATTATGCCCTCTCCCCTCGGCGGGGATTTCTTCTTCGGCGAAGGCAAGATAGTTGTTGGCAGTGATATTGTTGACCAGCCCTCCGAAACCTTCTACCGAGATATCTTGGGCCACATGGGCCTCGTTCAGAACTTTTACTAGCAGAGCCCGATGAGGCTCGGAGCTCATAAGTAACTCCAACAGCGAGACCCTGGCCGGGGTTTTGTTGAGCTGTTTGATAACCTTGAATTCGCTCTGCTGAATTATCCGGAGGAACTCGCTGGCTTCCTCTAGCGACACCTCCTTTTTACCATCCTTTTTCTCCGGGAGGCCCTTTGCCGGGATATCTTTATTCGAAGCGTGGGGTGCTTCGCCATCTTGTTCCTCCACCACTTTTCCTTTTCCCTTGACGTCCGCGGGTTGGACTGGTAGGTCCGGAGGTGCGAACACACGACCACTATGGGTCACACCACTCAGCCCCGTGATATTTGTTACTTTAGCTGACAACGAGCTGACGTCGGTGGCTTCTTCTTCCTTCTCCCTCAGAGGTGTATATCTCCATGGTACTGCGTGGCTACTTTGGTATGGGAAAGGAACAGGTTTGGCTACTAAGGGGTGTCCGGGCTTTTGCGAAGCTGCACTTTTGGTGAAGTATATCACCAAGGGTTTGGGCTTCGCAACACTGTTCTCGTCCTGGACTGCATGCATATATGCTGCTCTTCTTTTCCTTCACTGCCGACTTCCAGTCGACCTTGATCTATCATCCGCTGTAACAACTCCTCTACTCCCAAACACGTATCCATGTCATGCAGCTCACCAGAATGTAGCAAACAGGAATCCTTCTTACACCCACTATGGGGAATCACACCTCCTTTTTGTAGGGCCTCAAAGATAAACCTCCTAGGGGTTGCCACATCCCTTAAAGGTTTAGACCTGTGCGGCCTATCGGACTCAATGGCATTAACCGCTCCCCCTCCATGATTGGCGAGCGGGTTGGTTCTCACATTGGGCCGATCCTCTTGGAAAGTCAGCCATCCAGCATCCATTAAATGTTGGACCTTGTATTTAAGGGCCAAGCATTTTTCAACGGAATGCCCCGGGACACCCCCATGGTACTTGCAGGTTGCGTTAGGGTCATACCACTTCAGGAAAGGGGGTTCGAGGACCCTTCCGGGAGTTACCACGGCCAAATGATTGGCGATGAGGGATGGCAAAAGGTCTTCGTACGTCATTGGGAGTGGGGTGAACTCCGGAAATGGCCTCGGAGGGAAATTCCTTGTCGTGTTGGAATTACCGGCCGGGCGAGTCGTGTTTGGAGTTGGAACTTGGGGAGCTTCCCTCTGGGTGAGTGCCTTAGGCTGCACGGGTGTTGAACTAGAGGCGTTCCCGGTATGAGCCGAGAAGCTCGGGTGATGTTGCGCGTACTGATGGGTACCATGAGGCGTTTGCTGGGGTTTGACCCACGCGGGTGTTGAAGAGACGGCATGGGCATCTCCTTCCTTCCTTTTTGCCCCTGTTGCCCCGATTCTTTTGGCATTCGCATTTGTGGAGGAAACGTAATCAAACTTTCCTCTTTTCAATCCTACCTCGATTCTTTCCCCGGCAAATACTAGATCCGCAAAGCTGGACGGCATGTAACCTACTAACTTCTCATAGTAGAACACTGGCAGAGTGTCTACCATCATGGTGATCATCTCTCTCTCAACCATGGGAGGAGCTACTTGTGCCGCCAAATCCCTCCACCGCTGCGCATATTCTTTAAAGGTTTCACCCTCTTTCTTGAACATATTCTGTAGTTGAGTGCGGTCGGGAGCCATATCAGAATTGTACTGATACTGCCTTAGGAAGGCAGTAATCAGATCCTTCCAAGTACGGATACGGGAAGCTTCCAAATTAGTGTACCACACTACCGCAGCTCCGGCCAAGCTATCTTGAAAGAAGTGTATTAATAGCTTTTCATCCTTAGAGTGGGCGCCCATCTTACGGCAGTACATCTTGAGATGGTTTTTGGGACAAGTCGTCCCTTTATACTTGTCGAAGTCCGGCACTTTGAACTTCGGGGGAATAACAACATCGGGTACTAAGCAAAGATCCGTCATGTCTGCGAACGGATAGTCCCCAAATCCTTCCACGACCCTCAATCTTTCCTCAAGGAGATCGAGCTTCCTCCTTTCTTCAGTTGCTGGGGGCGGTCCTTCCGTGGACAAAACTATTGGGGTGCCGCGATGTTGGGTTGAGGCAACGTGCCTGGTGCCGGCCCTTCAGGGATCGGGGGATAGAACTCGACATCCCTTCGAGCATAGTCTTGAGGGTCTTTGTGGACTTCGTTGGGCTGTTGAGGAGGCTCTCTTTCAAGGACGGGAGAAGCAATGTGGCCCGCATCTTCTTGCAAGACGGGTGGTGAGTAGTTGGGTGGCAATCCATAAGGGTAGGCCGCTCGGTTGTATCCCAGGTGAGGGCTGCCATCGTGCCCCAGTGTGTCCCTTCCCCGTCCTACTATGTTTGAGGGAGGATGGTGCGCAGTTGCCAAGAGAGTCGGGTCTGCTTCGGCAGCCGAACTGACAGCGGAAGCGGTGGCCGCGTTCTTCTCTATGAGCTGCTTCATACTTAACATGGCCACCATCATGGAGGCCATTTGTTCTTTCAGAGCTGACATGTCGGCTTTCATCTGTTCCTGTGTCTCCTCTTGATCACCCATCGTTCTAGATTTGGATCTGGTGCGATAGGGATGCCTTGTGGCGCGTTTAGTTATGGTGTTTTTCCCTAAAAAACCAAACGTGAGGAGTGGGTAAAGAAAAAATGCTTACTAGAGATGAAATGTAGGAGTGATTTGATTTGCACAAGCTTTTTGGAGTAGAAACATGGGACCAACTCATTTTATTTCAAAAAGAAAGTCGTATCTAGTCAAGGTCTGAGAGACCATACAAGTTTCCTAACAATTTCTAATTATGTGGGCCATTAAGTCTATCATATGCTGACAATAGCCGAGAAGCCCATGAATATCTTCGGGGGCGGAGTAGGTGTCTGCCATCGCCTTGGCCTTGGCTAACAAGCGGGGAAGTTCTTGACTCCCGTTCAAGGTAAGAGCAAACCGATCCATCCACATGGTTGCCTCTTGGTGTAAAGAGTCGATCACCCTTCCTCTAGCCTCTTTTTCCGCGTATACTTGAGCATACTCGTCCGCGATTCTATGCTCGTGGGCCGTGGCTAGACCTAACTCTTCTTGGTACTTGGCGATGATAGCTAGCATGTTGGTCTCCGTCTCGCATAAACGCTGAGACAAGCTTCTTTTGGACCTTGAACAAGCAACTAACTCCTCTTTTAGAACCATGCTATGTGCTCGCGACTGGTCCCTCTCTTCCCTTCGCAGCTTGAGTTCACTATTGCTACCCCATAGAGCTCCGCGAAATTTATTCCAGCCATACTCTTCCTTGCGAGCCCTCTTGGTCTCTTGCTCAAGGGCTCTTGCGGTAATTGCATTCTCTTCCCGTAACCCGGCACACTCCTTCCGAATGTGTGTTGCGGCCAACTTGAACTTCTCCTTGGCAAAATTCGCCTTTCCTAACTCGCTTTTGAGAGCTTGGACTTCTTCGTCCTCTTCCGGTGCTTCAAAACTCTCTTCGCTGACGACTTTTAACTTGGCGAGCCAATCTAAACCTCGTATATGAACTTTCAGCCATTCATGGTAGCCACCAATGATGCCATTACGAATGCCTCTAAGTTCTTGATCTTTCCTTAACGGGGTTTCCCATGCCTTATGGATTCTTTGTATAGTCTTGGAATTTTGTGCGCCGAAATCCCTCACAAGGAAAGGAGACATGCTTTCTTCCGTCGATGCTCCCCTCATGGGGTACCCTAGTTGTCTTATAGCGAGTGCGGGATTGTAGTTAATACAACCCCTCGTTCCTACCAGCGGAATGTTTGGGTATCCTCCACATGAGAAAATGACTCCTTCTTTTCCTTCCTTCCATCGGGGGAACCAACTGATTGTTCTACCTCCTATGCCGGCCAAAAGCTGGTCCCAATCTATTCTCCTCTTTTCAGTACACGAGTGATGGCTCAGGAGCGGACATGGATGTCTTGTGTCTTGTTGGAACAAGTGCGAAACCAACCAAACACAGAGGGCGGGCAAGCAACAGATTATCCGTGCGCTACTCTTTTCGCACCTTCGGTCAAATGTGTCAAATAGATCTGCCAAGACAGCTACCACCGGACTTTCCTTGCTATGGTGGTAGGCAAGGAAAGCGTCGATTGCTGCTAGGTCCACCAAACCATCCACGTTTGGAAAGAGGACGACCCCAAAAATTAGCAAAGCTAACACATCCATAAACGGGACCCAATCTCCTTGATGGGCCATACCCCTCGCCTTGTCTTCTAGGTACCTCCGTGGTAGGCCCGCTATGCCGTTCCGAGTCTGTTTTATGCGGTCCAAACCTCTTGCTGAATCCTTGACCACAGTTGCAATTCTGCTCAAAGAGGGGAGACACCCGGATGAAAGATATGGTTTTCTTCCCCTGAGAGGATATCCTAGAATTTCCTCAAATTCTTCAATGGTTGGTACTAATTGGAAGTCTCCGAATGTGAAGCATCTCAAAGGCTGGTCGTAGTATTGGGTGAGTGATGCAATGGCTTCTATGGATACCTCTGCTAAGGTCAACTCTAAGATCTTTCCGTAAGTCTTGCGGAAAGCTTGCATTTGGAGAGGTTCCATCAACCGCCCTAATTCCTTGATGCTGGTGGTATCTAAGCTTTTAACCTTGACTTGGTAGAACCTCTTGCCGGTTTGATTTGTTCCCATGCTTGCTAAAGTGAGACAAAAGCTGGTGCAAATCGAAACTCCGATATCTCATGGGTGGAATGGATGAATGCATGAAGGAATGCATATAACACAGATGCAATCTAGGAATGCGGGGGTCCGGGGAATTCGTCCCCTTCTTAGACACAACGTCTAGGGGTAGCAAAGTGCCCCAATGTACGTTTTTAAGAAGGCGACACGGACCCTCTGTTGGTTTGTTTACACAAGGGATCAAGACAGAACCCATATGCGATGCCTATGCAAAAGACACAATGCGGGAATGTACACAGTATGACAATATTCACTGAACATAAGCAAAAGGGTATATGATACTTATGCATGGCAGTGTGAAAAATGGCACGCAGCGTGTTTGCTCGTGCCCCTATTTAAGGGACCTATAAGGGAGAGAACTAACTAGGCATTTAGTGATAACCCCAAGGTAGTCATATCTCTTTTGATGGTTTCTAGAGGTATTATCCTCTTTGAAGAACATATTGTAGCAGTAGGGACTACTAGCAACAATAAGTTTTCAAAGAGAAAAGCTCTAGATGAGGGTTCACTGTAATCAAGCAAGTCGGAGACCTAGCATGATCACAGATTCACCTCCACTCCTTATGTTCCCATGAACCCGGGTATAGGGCCCTTTTTCACTCACAGTGTGTGCAAATAGTGTTGGTGTTTGTGTGCATCAAATGAATAAATATTTACCTCATGCATACATTTTAAAACGCACTAAAAGAAATAAAGAGCTTATACACACAATAACATAATGAAGGGAAACTAACAAAGGGATAAGTCATGGTAAAACATTGCACAAAATTAAATGGCCTAACTCTCTAAAAACAGTCCCCAGTGGAGTCGCCAACTGTCGCAACCTACCCTTCGACGGGAGGGCGACGCGAGACTCGCGGGATGCGTGTTCCACGAAAGGAATACGCGTGGAGTCGCCACCAACGTTTATTTGAGAAAAATGTCGGAAAAACCAGAAAAGACGCGATCTACGAACTTTTAAGTGAAAAGGTTTGGGAGTTGTATTTACGCACGGGGAAGGTATTAGCACCCCACACGTCCGTCCCAAGGGACGGCAGCCTTTAATCGAATGTGCAAACATGACTTTGATTTTTACGTTCCCTTTTATGTCCTTATATCCTTTATACCCTTTTTATATATTTTTTTTTCTTTTTTGTGGTCGACAAGGGTGTTTCCCTTTGCTCCTACGTATTCCTCAATTTGGGATGAGAAAATCAGACCTACGTAGTTCTTTCTTATCAAGTGATTCTTTTTTACTTAAGTGGTGATCATTTTAAGGCGTTGGACCTTAAAAATGATCCATTTTACTTAGTGAGAAATTGAAATGACAAACTTCAAAAGCCTATTTTTATGGACGAGCTTGACTAGGCGAGTTGATTTAACCTTAGTTTCACTTTAGTTATTAATCAATTCGATTAAGAATGAGAAATCCCAAAGAGAAAATGTCCGATTGATTTTCCGCTTTATTTTGCTAAAATATTTTTTTTATTATTATATTATTTTTTACCTCTTTTTTTGATTTCCAACGTGGTTACGGCACGACCGAATGGTCGGAATTTATTTTAACCGAAGTTAACGGATAATACAATTCAAACGTTCGGTGGAAATTTATTTTATTTTTAAGTTAAGCGAGAAATGACTTAAGTAAAATGGCTTAAGCACGTCAAGAGGGGGTATAAAAAGTAAACAAAACGAGAATAAAAATGCACGAAACACAATGTGGACCACTACGGGTACATAGAATGAATCGAAAAGCTTGGTTCGAGGTACTTACCCGTTGAAGATCGAAGAACGATGAAGAACGAATGAAGAACGTCGAAGAACGGTCGAAACCTTCACGAAATTCTTCACGGAAAACGTTACGGAAACGTTTCGGAAGCGCCTCGGCTTAGATTTTCTTCACGGAAACAATTTTTCCAAGCAAATTCGAAAGAGAGAGAAGTGCCTAAGGGGCTGAACCCTTTTCTTCTTCACTTCCTCCCCTATTTATAGCAAAATAGGGGAGATGCTTGCCCCCCAGCTCGCCCAGGCGAGCTCAGCTCGCCCAGGCGAGGCAGGTTGCTTTCTCCAGAAGCAACAGCCTTCTGGAGGAATATTCTGGAGGGCCCAAGTGGGCCTGGGTGCTATTTGCACCCCCATTTTTACTAAGTACACCTCCCTCTGCCTTTTTTTGGTGATTCTTTTTTCGTAAAGTTACGGAAACTTACGAATTTCATAACGATACTTGTTTTCTTTCCGTAATGTTACGGAACCTTGGGTATTACATAATCATCCCCTTTTTGACTTACGGAATGTTACGGAATCTCACTTAATTATGCAACGATGCTTCCATTTGATTTCCGGTGTGTCACGGAAACTTACGGATTGTGCATCAATATTTTTTCGGTTTTCCGGCATGTCCTGGAATTTCAAAAATTGCCTAATGATGGGTGCCAAGCACCTCACAAGGACCAAAGAAAGGTCGCATGTCATCAAGCAAAGGTCCCCGGACGAAATTAGGGTATGACATCCTTTTCTTTTCTTTCTTTTCATTTGTTTTCCCCCTTTTTTTTCTTCCAATCTTTGATTGGGAATTCGGGTTTTAGCATTCGTTATTCGCCCTCCCGTGAGGAGATTTTGATGTCCTCCTCTTCGGGGGAAAGGATGAGGATTCTCTTCATGGGCCAAGGTTCAAAGTAGCTTAAGGTTGTGTCTCAATATGGTCTTTTGATTGTGCGTGCCTGATTTTGATATTTGGGGCAAAACAAATTCATGTGTCAGGGTGTCAGTTTCGGGTTAAACTTCCATATTATTTCCACGAAGCACGCGTAACAATGATGATTTGGAAACAACGTGCAAAATTAGTCATGCATACAGCTAGGTGGGTACTCAAGCATCTAGTTTATGGCATTGTGATACTAAGGCTTGGGATTTACGCAAGTAGACCCAACATTTCCAAATTATGTTCTTTCATTGGTTCAACGAATCCATCCATTCTTATCTCGGTTATTTTGGAAAATAAACTCTTAGCGTCAATTTCTTGTTTCCAAGAGATATGTTTGCTCTCTACGAATGATTTGTGCTTCCTATGACCATAACATGCCGACCTTCGAGGTCTTTCTTTCTCTTTTCTTTTTGTTTCATTTTTTCTATGCATGTTTTCAAAAAAAAAAACTATACATCCATTGCTATCTATGAGAAAAGCTTTTGCTCTGTACACCTACGTTCCTATACACGAAAAAAAAACTTTTTTCTCTATATACACACGCATTGACAAACTCTTTCTCTTTATACTGACATGATCTATATAAAACCTTTATTCGTTTTCAAAGATTTCTTTTTCCTTTTTCAATATACACTCATTGTTTCATATAAAATTTTTTTTTCACACACTCATTGCTCAAATACAAGAATTTCTCTTCACACATTGTTTATATACAAAAATTTCTTTTCTTTTCTTTATATACAGATATAACATTTTGTCCACAACGTCTCTTTCTTTCTCTATTCTTGGCGTTATCATGACGTTTGTTCATTTGTTTTAGGATGACGTTCCTAAATGAAAACTCAACACGATTCCGGAATTTCAACAAATATTATCGACAATAACGAAATAAGCATTAACGCAACAATCCAAACAAAATGTATGCACAAAACAAATGACAATCGAAACAACAAAAACAAACGTTAGTCCCTCAAGTCATAGAAATAAGATAACATACAAATGATAAATGATGAAACATAAAACTGAAAAGAATACGAATCTAGGGATCCCACGGTCATGTGGCTCCGCATGCCACCAGACTCTTGGGTCACGGTAACAAAAGGTGGGGTGGTCGACAAAAGCAGGGCTTTTGCTCCTACGTATCCTCAATTTGTGATGAGGAACTCAGACCTACGTAGTTCTTGATAGCTGTGAGACTAAAATAGTCTCGGTGTTTTTGCACTAAAATGCGAACATGCTTTAGTAAAGAAACAAAACCTTCAACTGATCAGAGCAACATATGATTTTTTTTTTATGAAAAACAATGCGTCTATTGGGGAAGGAGAGTATGCCGATGAAATTTTCTCATAACCATAAATGAGATTTTGGATGTTAACATTTCGTTTCTAAACGACCATTTAGAGAAAACACTGGGTCCAACAAAAATAGAAGAAAATCACTCAAAGTGTATCAATCTCACACAGGTAAGTGTTTCATCCTAATTCTGAACCATAGATATGTCATGACTTGATTTTGCAAATCATTTCCTATCAAATCAAAGATTACATGCGTGATCATGGATCAATAGGACTTTTTCTTGGGAATGGTTTTTTTTTTTTTGTGGGAAATTTGGCTTTGAGTGTTCTTGGCCTTTTCCTTTTCTATTTTTGTTTAGTGTGAGGTGAACAAGTTACCGACGCACAGGATTTTGGTTGGCAATCAAAGGGAGAGGACCACTTTAGGTCGTGGTTTCCTTTCTTTTCTTGGTGACAATTCTGTATTGTTCAGATATTGTCTGGTCTAAAGACCTTTCTGCATATTTCTTCTGCTTTCTTCCAATCTTTGAATGGGAATTTTCTTTGCTTTCTCTCAATCTTTGATTGGGAATTTTCTCTTTTTGCTTTCTTCCAATTCTTTTGATTGGGAATTTTCTCCTTTTCTCCTTTTCTCTTCTTTTTTTTTATTTTCTTTTGAGGGCAAGGTTTATGGTGAGTTGGGACTTTGACTCAAGGCTTGTAGAACGGATGGACATGATATATGTCAGGGTGTTGGTCTGGCCAGTGGTTCCGGGATAAAGGGGATGTCCCACATTATTTCCATGACACACATGCAACAATGATGATTAGGAAATTTTATGCAAAACTGGTCATGCATGCACCCATGTGGACACTCAAGCATCAAGTTTTTATGGTCATGTGACACTAGGGCTCAGGATTCATTTTTCCTATTTAAGTCGACCCAATGTTTCCAAAATATGTTCTTTTATCAATTCATGCATTCATCCGAGTCCATTTTAGGCGTTCGGGAAAATTTTCATAGCTTTCACCCTTCAGGTGTACACACATTTTTTTTCAAAAACTGGTTATGATCAGTGAAATTTTTTTCAAAGAAAAGCTAGAAGTTATCTCTTTTCAAAAGTGTGTTGGCTTTTCAGTCAAAAGATATATCTTTTGTTTGTTTTGTTTGTTTTTTTTCCTCTCTTTTTTTTAACAGCTTGTAACTTGGACACGGTTGATGCCCGAGATCACATCTTTTTTTTCGAAAAAGGCGTGCGAACGAAAGTGCACAAGACCTACACATTTTTTTTGAGGTATTTTGCTACCTAAACATGTTTATATTTTTGTGAGGTATTTTTGCTATATACATGCATATCCAAGGTATCTTGCTACCTAAACATACATATATATATATTTTGTGAGGTATTTTTGCTATATACATGATTATCTAAGGTATTTTCACTACCTAAACATACATATATATATATATATATTTTGTGAGATATCTTTTTGCTACATACATGCATATCTAAGGTATTTTCACTACCTAAACACACATACATATATTTTGTGAGGTATGACTACCTTACGAGTTTGTGCTTGTTTTATTTAAATTCCTAGGATCATGAGCAACTAGGTGTGTCCTACTATGACTTGAGAAAGAAAGGAGATCAAATAACAAGCTGAAATTTAAAAGGTACTAGGTTGCCTCCTAGTAGCGGTTCTTTAACATCTTGAGCTGGACGCGTGATGACTTGTCGGTCACGGACCTAGTACATTTGCTTACCATTGGCTTTGGACTTGGTCGCCTGCTGGTCGACCATGTGTCATAGGCAACGGACTAACCTTTTTATGGATGAGCTGAGGGGCTTTGGAGGTGGCGGTGGTGCGCCTGTTGCCCGCTGCCGGCCATCCCCAGGCTACTGTGGTGTCTCGCCCTGCGCCTGCCTGGGGGCGCAGTACTTCTTGATGAAAGCCCGGTTAATGGGGGGCCTAATGACCTTGTTGGGGGCGACGGGCGCTTCGTAGAACTAACAAAGGCCCGTAATCAGAGCTAGAAACCCCAAGACCCTGTTGGACTTCTCCGGGTCCACTGGGTGTCTTGCGGGCACGATCCCTGCTAATAATAGATGACATCAGAAATCAGTTGAGAGAAGTGCATACTTACCTATGTCACGATGGTATGACCTTGCTAGGGGGGACGGGCACCCTGTAGGACTAACAGAGGCCTATAACCCGAGCTGGAAACCCCAGGGCCCTGTTGGACTTCTCTGGGTCCACTGGGTGTCTTGTAGGTGCAACCCCTACAAATAGTAGATGGCATCAGAAATCAGTTGGACATAATGCATACCTACCTATGTCGGGACGACACAGACCAACTGATACTTCCGCAGGGGGAGATTGGCATTACGGTCGCTGGGTAGAATGTTGCTAAGTAGTAATATCATACATATCTGTGTAAGAGTGGTCATGTTGGTGCGCACGATCCACACTTGACTCTTTGCAGTGGCACGGGTGAAATCTTGCCCCGGTATGCATAGTAGTTGCATGATAGCCTCCCTCTCTGGTTGTGCTAGCACAATTGGTCGCTCCTCCAGGATCAGAGGGTGGCCCAGGAACTAATAAAAGGAAACTACTCGCCCCTTAACCGGGAGCGCATGTCTCGGTTAAGCATTAAGGGCAGAGGGCCTTAAATTCTCTTAAGGTGTGGCTATGGAGCCCACTTAAAGTGAGGACGCGTAGCCCTCTAAAGGCGAGGACGTGTAGTCCTCTGAAGGTGAAGACGTCTAGTCCTCTGAAGGCGAGGACGTGTAGTCCTCTGAAGGTGAGGGCGTGCAGCCCTCTGATGGCAAGGACGTGTAGTCCATGTGTCATAGGCAACGCACTAACGTTTTTATGGATGAGCTAAGGGGCTTTGGAGGTGGCGGTGGTGCGCCTGTTGCCCGCTGCCGACCATCCCCAGGCTATTGTGGTGTCTCGCCCTGCGCCTGCCTGGGGGCGCAGTACTTCTTGATGAAAGCCCGGTTAATGGGGGGGCTAATGACCTTGTTGGGGGCGACGGGCGCTTCGTAGAACTAACAAAGGCCCGTAATCAGAGCTAGAAACCCCAAGACCCTGTTGGACTTCTCCGGGTCCACTAGGTGTCTTGCGGGCACGATCCCTGCTAACAATAGATGACATCAGAAATCAGTTGAGAGAAGTGCATACTTACATCTGTCACGATGGTATGACCTTGCTAGGGGGGACGGGCACCCTGTAGGACTGACAGAGGCCTGTAACCCGAGCTGGAAACCCCAGGGCCCTGTTGGACTTCTCTGGGTCCACTGGATGTCTTGTGGGCGCAACCCCTACAAATAGTAGATGGCATCAGAAATCAGTTGGACATAATGCATACCTACCTATGTCGGGACGGCACAGACCAACTGATACTTCCGCAGGGGGAGATCGACATTACGGTCGCTGGGTAGAATGTTGCTAAGTAGTAATGTCATACATATCTGTGTAAGAGTGGTCATGTTGGTGCGCACGATCCATACTCGTCTCTTTGCAGCGGCACAGTTGAAATCTTGCCCCGGTATGCATAGTAGTTGCATGATAGCCTCCCTCTCTGGTTGTGCTAGCACTGTTGGTCGCTCCTCCAGGATCAGAGGGTGGCCCAAGAACTGATAAAAGGAAACTACTCGCCCCTTAACCGGGAGCGCAAGTCTCGGTTAAGCATTAAGGGTAGAGGGCCTTAAATTCTCTTAAGGTGTGGCTATGGAGCCCACTTAAAGTGAGGACGCGTAGCCCTCTAAAGGCGAGGACGTGTAGTCCTCTGAAGGTGAAGACGTCTAGTCCTCTGAAGGCGAGGACGTGTAGTCCTCTAAAGGTGAGGGTATGCAACCCTCTGAAGGCGAGGGCATGCAGCCCTCTGAAGGTGAGGACGTGTAGTCCTCTGAAGGCGAGGATATGCAACCCTCTGAAGGCGAGGGCGTGCAGCCCTCTGAAGGTGAGGACGTGTAGTCCTCTGAAGGCGAGGACGTGTAGTCCTCTGAAGGCGAGGACGTGTAGTCCTCTGAAGGTGAGGACGTGTAGTCCTCTGAAGGCAAGGACGTGTAGTCCTCTGAAGGCGAGGGCGTGTAGCCCTCTGATGGCGAGGACGTGTAGTCCTCCGATGGCGAGAACGTGTAGTCCTCTGGAGGCGAGGGCGTGTAGTCCTCCGAAGGTGAGGACGTGTAGTCCTCCGAAGGTGAGGACGTGTAGTCCTCTGAAGGCGAGGGCGTGTGGCCCTCTGATGGCGAGGATGTGTAGTCCTCTGAA
Source organism: Glycine soja (assembly GCF_004193775.1). Classification (NCBI taxonomy): domain Eukaryota; kingdom Viridiplantae; phylum Streptophyta; class Magnoliopsida; order Fabales; family Fabaceae; genus Glycine; species Glycine soja. Next base: position 37,717,795 of record NC_041007.1, on the reverse strand, counting down.
GGCAATGACGTGCAGTCCTCCAAAGGTGAGGGCGTGTAGCCCTCTGATGGTGTGGGTACTAGTACCCCAGGGTCCATCCTTATGAGAAAGCAAGAGGTTGACTCATTGGGAGCGCCGGCCATCCCAAATTTAGATGTAGGAAATCTATGCAGCTAACATGATTTTTAGGGATGCAGATGTATGCAACCTTTGAAATTTGGTAAATGTGGAATTCATATGAAACAATGCAATGCAATGGAAAGTTGTACAATGTTCATGGCATTCTTTCCCTATTTTGTGATTTTGATTTAACTTTTTTGGAAAACACAGATTGACTGTCCTTTTGAAAGAGGTGATAATTCATGCAACCTTATCCTATCCTTTGCAAATCATCCCCCCCCCCTTTTTTTGTTTAAAAACATCGACGGGTGAGAACTTTTGATCTGCCCCTAGGTTCGCTTGAGGCTCATGCACGGTGCCCCTCATTGCCCCAGTGTAGGGCTTTGAGGTACCAATTGTTATCTGTTGTCATGACCTTGTAGCAAGGGAGAATGAAAGAAGCGGTTGATTCTTGCAAAAAAATTTTTTCCAAGGACGAGAAATAGTTGAAGGATTTTTTTTTTCAGTTGATGGATTAAGTCAAATGACTCCTATTCTTGATAACTCACTTCTCTCTAAAAAAGACAAACTTTCCAGAATGATAAAATGAGGTCACATGAACGTCTATATTTTTACTTGAAAACACAGTCAATCAAATGTTTTTTTATTTTTATTTTGAAACTTATTTTTGCTTTACTTGTCGTTTTACGACACCCTCACCAAATATGTAGCAAGACTAATTTCTGATTGAACGGTCTTGGAAGTCCAAACTCAGGAGCGCATGTCGCTTAAACAAACCAATGGCTTGCACTCACATTCTGGTGAAAATTGAAAAAGCAAAGATGTGTTTGTGAGAGGATGAGAGAGACAAGGATGTCCAATTTATCCATATTATCTAGCATTGTAATTGTGGTTTACAATAATGGCATAAACTTCAAAATCCTAATGAGTCATTAGAGACATCAAATTTCAGCCAGCCCGCATCAATTAGACCTTGCACCTTACACTTTAGGGCCCTACAATGCTCAATGGAATGCCTCGGGGCTTCTCCATGACAAGCACACGTTGCGTTCGAGTCGTATTCTCGGAGAAATGGAAGTTGATGAACCTTGGCTGGGGTTATGGCTACCATTGAATTATCAAGTAGATATGGGAATAAGTCAGCATAGGACACCGAAATTGGGGTGAATTCTACAGGCTTTTTCGCTGCAAAATTCATTTCTTGGTTGGTGTTTTGGTTTGTGCTAAAGGTGGTGTTCGTCATTGGAAGTGCGGTAGACAGGCTTTGTGGTTGATTTAGGGATGGCCTTTATGGATAACTGGGTGGTGGGTAAAGAGAAGGGTTGTTATTGGTTGAGTAATGACATTGTTGGGTTGGTGGGAAACTTGGTTGTATAAGAATGACAGTCACAACATGGGTTTCTCCCTCATTCTCACCCTCTTCATTTGCCCCAGTTGTTTTGCATTTATCAAAGCATGATGATTAGATTTGCCTCTTTTTAGACCCACTTCGATCATTTCGCCAGCGAAGACCAATTCCGCAAAGCTTGAAGGTATGTAACCCACCATTTTCCATAATAGAACACTAGTAATATGTCTACTATCATTGTTATTATTTCTTTCTTCGTCATTGAGGGAAACACTTGGGCTGCCAGATCCCTCCACCTTTGGGCGTATTCTTTAAAAGATCTGTGCCCCTTTTTTGCACATGTTCTGTAGTTGCATCCTATCCGAAGCCATTATACTCACACTACCTAACGAAGGCAACCATTAGGTCCTTCCAAGAATGGACTTGGGAAGGTTCCAAGTTAGTGTACCATGTAACAGCTATCCCAGTAAGACTTTCTTGGAAGGAATGTATCAGCAATTCCTCATCTTTTGCGTATGTCCCATCTTCCGACAATACATCTTTAGATGGTTCTTGGGGCAAATAGTCCCCTTGTACTTGTCAAAGTCCAGCACCTTGAACTTGGGAGGGGTGATGATATTGGGTACTAGGAACAACTCTTCTAGGTTAGCAAAGGCATAATCTTCACCTCCTTCGATGACCCTAAGCCTTTCCTCTAGATGATCCAACTTTCCCATTTCTGCCATAGCTTGAGGGTTTTTACTTATTGTGAAATGCAAGAGGTGTAGTTGTGGGTGATACCGAGGGCCCTCCAAAGTGTTTTGTAGGGGTATACCACCAACTGCTTACCCTTCAGTGGCATATCCGAGGCAAGGCTCGCAGTCGACTAGATTGTGGTGGGGAATTTCATGTGTCTCCCCCACGGTTTAAGAGACATGTGCATGATCAGTTTGGGGTTGTTGGCTCTCAATGGGTATAGGAGTGGAGTTATTGACATTCTTATTGGGAATATACACCACATTGCGTGGTGTATAGTTGGGAGGCAAGCCATATGGCGGGAAGGCGTGCTTGTTTTGAATTTGCACATAATGGGGGCCGCCCGTACTTCCCAAATCTTTGCCTACCATATCTGAGGTTGGATGATTCATTTGCTTGAGGCCAGATGGGGGCATTGGGTTCACCTTAGCAACAACACTTGTAGCGGCAACTGCAACTGCATTGGCTTCCATTATCTTCTTCATGCTCATCATGGCCTCCATCATTATGGCCATTTGCTCTTTCATGGCCTCCATGTCGGCCTTCATCTGCTTTTGCACCTCCTCCACTTCAACCATTACTCTAGCTCTAGCACGGGTTCAGTAAGGGCACTGTAAAACGTGTTCTTTTCTTTTTGATAACAATGATTAAGTTCATTTTTTTCAAGGAAAGAATGCAATGAGCAATGCAACCAATGAAAAGCATGGATGTATGCAAATGATGCACAGTTGAAGTATTGCGAATTTTTATGCAGGACATGGGGTTGAATCAATTTAGATTTTCAACATGGTCCATGACATCTTTGTCAAGGTGAAACTGGAAGTAACAAGGACATCGACAGTCCTAAATGTGTTTGGCAGTAGATGAAGCAGCGATGTAACCCGATCCATCTTTTGCCCCAATTTTTGCAAGATGGTTACTTCCATACTTCAACTTGACTTGATGAACCTTTTCGTAAAAGCATGAGCTTGGTTCAACCCCGTAATCCAAGGAATGGCAATTCTGATCGCCAATACTTCAACAATATTTCATAGAGATGAAAGACTCGGGAATACGTATGCTATGCATGGAAAATGTAATTATGAAATTGAGATGCCCGAAGAAACATCTTTTCTTAGTTAACCATGCATTAGGTACCATGTTCAATCATTTTGTTTTTAAGTGAAATGGGTTTATGATCCCAACATGGTTGGCTCATGGTACCGAACATATGCAACTAAGAATGCAGTGTGAATTTTCATGCTTCCTTTTTTGTTTTTGTTTTGCAGAGGAAAATGTGAGGATCATGCATGAAAACAAAAGGTATGTAGTTGGTAGAACAAAAAGTATGTTGAATGCATATGCATGATGATGCAATGACTCATGCAAAAATGTGATGCTGGAATATGATAACGGACAAATGCAGGAACGATATGTTCATTATGATGCCTTGAAGAGATGCTTATGCGGTGCATGATATGAATGCATTTACGGACACGAGAGACCAAAAAATCATATCTTCTTACTTGCGCATTTGGGGGCGCAGTGCCCCATGTGTGCAATATCCACAAATAATCATACAGCAAAGGCATACATGACATTTAGGTTATATGCATAGCAGTGTTTAAAAGGCACCCAGCATGTTTGCTTCGTGCCCCTATTTTAGGGACCTACACGAGAGGAAACTAAAAGGACTTTTAGTGATAATTCCCAAGGTGGTCATATCTCTCTTGATGGTTTCTAGAGGTATCATCCCCTTCGAAAAAACATATTGCGGCAGTAGGGACTACTAGCAACAATGTGTTATCAAAGAGAAAAACTCTAGATGAGGGTTTACTATTATTAAGCAAGTCGAAGACCTAGCATGACCACAGATTCACCTCCACTCCTTATGTTCCCATGGACCCGGGTATAGGGCCCCTTTTCAACTCACCGTGTGTGCAAATAGTGTTGGTGTTTGTGTGCATCAAATGAATAAATATTTACCACATTACATTTTAAAAACACACTAAAAGCATCAAAGAGTTATATACAAGAACGTAAGAGAAATAAAAGGAAACTGACAAAAGAGGAAATCATAATATTGCACGAGATTAGAAGGCCTAGCTCTCTAACAATAGCCCTCAGCGGAGTCACCAATTATCGCAACCTACCATTTTGCGAGAGGGAGACGCGAAGGCTCATGGGTGCATCTTACGTGGGAGGAAAATGCGTGGAGTCGCCACCAACGTTTATTGAAAGGAAAACGTCGAAAAAACCGGAAAAGGATGTGGTCTACGAACTTTAAGTGTGAAAGGTTTGGGAGTTGTATTTACGCACAGTGAAGGTATTATCACCCCACACGCCCGTCACAAGGGACGACAGCCTTTAATCAAATGTGCAAATATGACTTCAAATTATTTTATTTTCCCTTTCTTACGTTTTTATGTCTTTTTACGTTTTTTTGTATTTTTTATCTTTTTGTGGTCGACAAGGGTGTTTCCCTTGCTCCTACGTATTCTTCAATTGTGATAAGGAAATCAGATCTACGTAGTTCTTGCAAAAAGGGCGAATCAAGTGATTCTTTTTACTTGGAATGGGGTCATTTAAGGCGTTGGACCTTAAAATGATCCATTTTACTTGGTGAGAAAGCTAACGCGTTGGACCTCTAACCATCTCACGAGGTCGACAAAAGTGGGGCTTTTGCTCCTACGTATCCTCCATCGAAGAGGAAATTAGACCTACGTAGTTCTCGCGAAGGCAGTAAAGTGATGTGTTGATTTTATGCTTTTGAACGGTCCATGTTAACCGATAAAAGCAAACAGGACCGTTTAAGGCGTTGGACCTTAAAACGGAATTCAGTGATTTTTGCGGACAAAGCTTGATTTATGAGTTGATTTTAACCTTAGTTTCACTTTGGTTATTAGTCAATTTATTAAAGGAAAATTCCAAAGCAAAAACGTCTGATCGATTTTTTGATTATTTTATTTAAAGATATTTTGATTATTTTATTATTATTTTGCCCTTTTTTTGGTTTAACCGAGGTTACAGTGTGAAAGATCGGTTAGATTTTGTTTTAACGGTGATTAAACGAGATTACAACACAAATGATCGGTTGAAATTCATTTCATCATTTATCAGGCGAGAAAATGGCTTAAACGATCGGTTAAAGCACATTAAAAATAGAAGAAAAGAAACCGAAATTGAACGAAATAAAGATGAAAGCCAAAAAAACAAGAAATGAATTAAAAGTCTCGGATTTGGAAACTTACCCGTTGAAGAATGAAGAACGGATGAAGAACGGTGAAGAACGGAGGAAAACCTTCACGGATTTGCTTACGGAAACCTCTCGAAAGCATTACGGAAGCACCTCGGCTTGGATTTTCTTCACGGAAACAATTTTTTCACCCAAAACAGTTGAAATGCATAGCCAGGGGGATCAGGGACCCTTAGAACAACCCCCTTTTGCCTTTTTATAGGAAAAAGGGGGAGGAGGTTGCCACCCAGTTCACCCAGGCGAGCTGGGTTGCTTCCTTCCAGAAGCAATCCAGCTCTGAAAAACACTCTGGCAGGCCCATTTTAAAATTTCAAAATTGTTATTTGCACCCCCCATTTTGATAAGTTCACCCCCCTTCTTTCGTACTTTACGGAAAAGTTACGGAAGCTTTACAGAAGCCTATAGGACTTGATTTTCTTCTTTTTTTTCTCTACCTTCTTACCCATATTAAGTGAAATATGCTTATTTAGGGTTATGGAAATTTCACGGAAGCATTACGGGTGTCCCGGAAGCCTCGGAAGCCCATTTTTTAACAAAATGGGGGAGGTGGTTGCCACCTAGCTCGCCCGGACGAGCTAGGTTGCTTCCACCTTAAGCAAGAAAATGCCCAGAAACCTGTAGAAGGGCCCAGATTTGAAAATTACTATTTGTACCCCTATTTTACTAAATGCACCCCCTTTGCCCGTTTTTTGCTGATTCTTTTTTCGTAACATTACATAACCTCACGAATTACGTAACGATACTTGTTTTCTTTCCGTAATGTCACGAAACTTTACGGATTACGCAACCATCCCCTCTTCGGCTTCTGGAATGTTACGGAACTTTACGGATTGCGCAATAATGTTTCCTTTCGACTCCCGACATGTCGTGGAACTTCACGGATTGCTTAACGATGAATGTCAAGTTCCTCGAAGCGGTCAAGCGAAGGTTGCATTTCATCAAACAATGGTCTCGGGACGAAATTAGGATATGACACATGCCATTTGAGCGATCCCACTTCTCATGAAGTTTCGTCAATTGAGAGGTACTGGAAGAAAAGAGTGTTTCTCAATCCTTAATGCAAGGTCTAGATCGATGCAGCCAAGAACAATTTGCATGTTCTCTTTCCAGTCCTTAAAATTTGCACCATTAAGAACTGGAACCGAATTCAGATTAGCAGATATAGAAGCAACAATTGAAAATATCAAAACAAAAATACAATAAGCTCACATAGCATTCATCAATGCATTTAAATAATGGTATATCTCATCACAAGATTTCCAGTGCACCATTAATATCATGTCTTTGGACAATGATATTAATTGCTAGTGAAATCCTTGTTGTAATGTTCAAACATTGATAATAAAAGCATGTCAAATAACAAACCCATCTTTTGATGTGACTTGTCATTCACATGCAAAACCTCATAATTATCACATGTTTAACATCACAGGTGTGTATGTAACTTAATTAAATGATAATTTTCCTTTGGGCCAATCATCATTCATATAAATAATCATACACGTCAACATTTAACATTTCTCATGAACAATCTACACAAGAGAGATCACTTTGGTGATATCTTGATTCAATTAGCCCATTTAAAAGCTAAATAATTAAAATGATATACCATAACTGAATTCTAAACATTGATTCACCAAATCCAAAATTAAAATGTTTCCTGAGTACATTATTTTAACTTAATTTATTTATTTTAAATTTTAGAGGCCCATGATTATTATTTTCATATACCGTAGTGGCCTCTACGAGTAACAACAAACACATAAATGATGTATTTAAATTTATATCACATGCTTTATATCATTGTTCTTCCACAATAATGTGATAATCTTATTTGTTTCCTCAAAACACGGTATCTAATGTGTGTATGTTGTTCAACCATCATACATGAATCAAGCATGGGTTGCTCTGATACCAAATGCCGGGATTTAATCAATCAACCTAATTTCATTCTAGTAGACAATCATTGATCCTAACCACATGCTTTCTATTAATGTATAGAGGAATTACTGTACAAAGATGAGTAGAATCCCTTTGTGTTCTCATACTCAAAATCATGATAAAAAACTGTATGCGGAAGCGTGCCTAGATTAGCCATAATGGAATGACGATGATGATGAAAGGTTGATCATAAAATTGGGTTTTATGATCTTCCAATTGTAGAGAGCCTATCATTTTTTTCTCTGGATTCTCTTCTGTTGGGGATGAAGAAAAATTGTACATGATGCGGTGCGTTACGTTGCTCTCTACAAATAGGGACCATAACCTCTTATATTGGTAACTGCCATCAATTACCCCAAATTTGATAATTATAATTTGGCCACTCATCAAATTATAATATCACTGGTATCTACACAATTATCCTTTCATGACAAATATGCCCTTAGCCATACTTTTATATTGATTAGACCACTTTAATCTTTTGGCTAATTATATAATGACCCTAACTCATTTAATTATGTGATATATATATATATATATATATATATATATGTATGACCCAAAATTGCTAACAAAACCTTTGTCGTAATTGAGTTTATGCATCATAAATATGAATTTGAGGGTAAATTATATAATTTATAATTACAATGTGTAATGATACTTGTGGACAGGTAGAATAGAAGGCATATAAGTTTAAGAAAGCTACCTAACAGGTTATAGAGCACAAGTGTTTGACTCAAAGCAGGCTTGGTTAATTGTGATGGCACTACTACAAAAATACTATTTAATGACGGTTAAATAGGGCTTTCAACAACGGTTCTAGATCGTCGTTGTGGCTAATATCGTTGAAAGTGAAACATCATTAACGATGGTTCTAAAAAACACTGTCCTGAAAAACATGAGGTTTCTAAAGTGATTGTTATATAAGAACCGTCTTAGAAGACAAATTTTCTAAGACGGTTCTTAGATAAGAACCGTCTTAGAAAACGTACCTTCTAAGACGATTCTTATAAGAATCCTCTTAGAAAGGCTATCTTTTAAGATGGTTATTTCTAATACGGTTCTTATATAGAAAGACTACCTTCTAAGACGATTTTTATGTAATAACCGTCTTAGAAGGTCACTTTCAAAAGCACAACTCACGGTTCTTCTTTAAGCAAGACCAAGCCACAAACATGATCTTAATTATCTCAAGTAATATTATCTTGGCAAATGAAAATCATAATATAATATCTCAAAAATAACAACAATAAATTATAAATAAAATCAATGCATGGTCCAACATACAAATTATAATATAAAGACTAAGGAATTAATTAATAAATAATTCGAATAAAACTAGTATACAAATACTCTTAGAATTTTTTCTCCAATAGTGTATGAATTACATTTTTGCATTATTAGAAAATATGTTTTTTACATCAGTTATTTATGACTTTCTACATCGGTTTTTAACCGATGTTGAAAGTATTATGATTAACATCGGTTTTCAAAAACCGATGATAACATAAAACTACCAACATCGATTATCTAAATAACCGATGTTATATATTAATAACTACACCAAAATAAGTGTATAAATGTTGAACGTTGACATCGATTTTTATACAAAATCGATGTTAACGCATACATTAACATCGATTTTCTAGAAAAACCAATGTTAACTTATATGTTAACATTGATTTTTATATAGAACCGATGATAAGTTAGAAACTTTATGATGCAATCCTATCCCGCAAGGGCATTGGGTAGAAGACTCCAAGTAGATTGGGCTAGAGATCCAAGGGTAGGCCCTAGGGTTCTCATGAGCCTTAGGGTAGATTTCGAGCCCATGGGCTAAGTATGAGCCCACTTATCTTTGTAAATATTAGAATAGGTTTTTCCTTCGTTTGGGCCTTGTATTTTGGTCATTCTAGTAGTATAGGGTTTTAGCCTTGTATTTCGGGGCATTTTGAGTAGTCTTTGTAGTAAGGATTTTTTTTTGTATTTTCATGTTTTTTTGTCATGGGGGTGAGCTTAGCTATTATAGGGGGTGTGTAGCTAAGTTCTAGCTTCTCATCTCAAGGAGGTGAGCTTAGCTATTAGAGAGGTATGTGTAGCTAAGCTCTAGCTTCTTTAGGAATCTTCTTAAGGAAGCTTCTCAAGGAGGTGAGCTTAGTTATGAGAGGGGTGTGTGTAGCTAAGCTCTAGCTTCTCAAGGAAGTTTTCTCAAAGAAGCTTCTCAAGGAAGTTTTCTCAAGAAAGCTTCTCAAGGAAGCTACCTAGTCTATAAATAGAAGCATGTGTAACACTTGTTGTAACTTTGATGAATGAAAGTCTTATGAGACACACTTCAAAGTTCTACTTCTCCCCCTCTTTTATTCCTTCAATTTCGTGCTCCCCCCTCTCTCTTTCTCTCCCTCTTTCTTTTCCTCCATTGAAGCATCCTTCCAAGCTTCTTATCCAAGGCTCATCTTGGTGGTGAAGCTCCTTCTTCCATGGCTTATTCCCTAGTGGATGGTGCCTCCCCTCTCCTCTTCTCCTTTGCCTTCCGCTGCATCTCCATGGTGAAAAATCACCATTGAAGGACCTCATTGAAGCTCAAAGATCCAGCCTCCATAGAAGCCCCACAAGCAAGCTTCCATCAAGTGGTAATCAGAGCACAAGAGCTTCAAGTTGGTGCTCCTTAAACCTCCATTAATTTTTTTTTCTTTACCTTCTCTTCCATTGTTGTTTCTTCATTTTTCTCCATGTATCTCCTCACATGTCTTGTTCTAAATGTTGTTAACATGATTCTTTAGAGTTTCCACTGATTAAACTTGCTATAGAAGTTAGATTTGATTTTCTATGGTTCAAATTTCTTGTTCTTGTTCTTGAACCATGAATTGTGTTGAGTTTAGGTTTCTTTGAGTTTTGTCTTGTTATTTTTTGTGGCTGAAACCTAAACCATAAAATTCTTACAAAAATATTAAAGTAGAAGAAAACCTCATAAATCTAGAGTGACTTGTTCACCTATTGTAGTTTTGTCATAGAAGTCATGTCTAGTCATGAAACTTGTCACATAAGATTTCTTATGTTGTGCTGAATTTTATTTTCTTGTTTCTTTGTCTAACTCATTTGTTCATGAGTGTATGAAATTCTTTTAGCCTATTATTTGATTTGAGTCAAATCTTTCAAGTTAATTAGTCCTTAACATGTTCATGCAAAATTCTTAGAGAGTCTTTGATTGTGAACCTTTTCTTGAACTTTTAGGTTTCTTTATGATTGTGTCTATTGTGAATTTGAGTTTTGGTGATTGAATTGCTGGCTGAAATGTTGATCCTCTGTGAATATTGAACTCCGAAAACTGTGGTAAACAATCCTAGTGAGTTCAACATACATAGGAAGGTTGAAAGTAAGCCCAAGGCAATCAATATACCATGCTTAAAGAAACAAATCGCTGGTGCTGGCAGCTTGGACATACAAACTTGTAAAAATTACTGAGAATTGGTTACTTCGAATTTTGAGCTAAAATTTTTACTGAATTTTATAGACATCTGGAAAAAATTTATAAAAAAAGAAACAAGTGATTTGGATAAAAGGAAAAAATACGAAAAATCGCACAAGTTGGCAGGAAAATCAGTATCCAGAAAAAAAAGGTGAAAGGGAAGGGTGCTTGTTGTTTTGGCTCAAAATTTATTCTATAATTGGAAATTTCAATTCAAAATTAGTGTGAAGACAAGTGGCAAAGCTAGAGTTTTGTTGAGCCTTTTTTTTTCAGTTTTTTTACTCTACTCTAGAGCCATTCTAAGTTTCTCTTTAAGTCCTAGCTTGCTTCTATGTCCTTTTCATTGCTTTAATTGTTGAATAATCCTTGAAAAATTGTCTTGTTAAAACTCCATTGGTTTAGCTTTCATTTCATTTTTTTGGGTCTTTGGTTATTGCTTGTCTCTTTGTTTCCTTGTTTGTGGGTTGCCATATAGGGAATTGGAAGGAGGATTGGTGCCATCCCTTGAAGAATTTGAGTCCAGAAGCAAGGGGCCAACCACCTTAAGAGCTATTGGACGAAGAAGCACTCCAAATTGAGTGAATCACCAAAGAGAGAACAACCACCAAAATTGAGGACCATTTTGTAATTTTGTAATTTGCAATTTACTTACCTTCATTGCTTTCAAATTTTTGTAACAAAAAGGCCTTTCATTGGAAGTGTGTTGGGAGCCTCCAATAGGTTACCAAACTTCTATTTGTGTGTAATAATTTTAGGCAATTTTTACTTAGGATAGTGAGTGTTTTGTTGGGAACCTTGAATGTGGTCATCCAAACACTCTTAGGATTCACCTAGTTTACATTTCTTGCTTACTTTCATAGCTTATTTCTTTTACCTTCCATTGTCAAACCGCCTAGATAGCTTGCATTTTACCAATTAGTTTTTTTACCTTATCTTTCACACCTCTTTTAGTGTTTATTTGGCTAGTTTCAACCATAGTTTCTTTTACCTTTTGTTTTCAAACCTCCAACAAGAAAGAACCACAACTTAGGAACCAACATGAGTCATCATTCATCTAGTGTTAATGGTGAGGGTACTAGTCATAAAGACCCTTTATCTAGAATCTTAGATGAGTTGAGTTCCCTCAAGTTATGGAAAGAAAAACAAGAGAGAAAAGAAAAAGGAAAAAAAAGAGTGGAAGAAATAAGTCAAGATGAAAGAAAGAAAATAAGAGAGGAAGAAAGAAGAAAAATAATGAAAGAAATGAAAAGAGAAAAACATGCCTCCTATAGTAGTCATAACTCTTGCAAGAGCCTAAGTGAAGAACTTCGTGACTATTACGAAGGAAGGCATAGGTCACATCTTAGACCTCACTCCCATAGAAGAGAAAAGGAAAGAAAGCCTCAAGAGGCTAACATTAACCTCTCATACTTCCATGGGAAGGACAATGTAGAGGCTAACTTAGATTGGAAAATAAGGGTAGAGCAACAACTTAAAAAGAAGTCTACTTCAAAATCTTATGGCTCTCACTCTTATCCAAAGAAAGACCAAGGTCAAGGCATCTTAGGGGTGACACCTTCTAAGCCCAAAGATGATAAGGGGAAGGCAATAGAAAAGCAAGCCCCTAAGGCTAGTATGCAAGAGAAAATTAGCTCTATAAAGTGCTTTAAATGTCTTGAAAGAGGACACATTACTTCTCAATGCCCCACCACAAAAACCATGATTATGAGGGGCCAAGACATTTATAGTAGCCAAGATGAGGCTACTACTTCACCTTCCTCTAGTGAAAGTGAAAAAGCAAAAGGGGAAGAATCTAGTGAAGAAATCTACCCCCAAGAAGAAGGACAACCATTAGTGGTTAAAGAGAAGTGTAAGGAAGTAAGTGTCTCCTCCAAGAGTTTAGCTAAGAAGGAAACTCATTTTACAATAAAGACAAACATTAAAGAAACTTTCCCTCTTAGACAACCTCCACATTTTCTCTTTTGTAAAAAGGCACTTGCTAGCATTGCCACACCTCTTGGGCTTGAGTTTATTCCTCAAGTAAAGAAGTTGTTGGATGAGGGTTTGGTTCACAAGAGCTTAAATCCTTGTGCTTTGTTGGTGCCCAAAATAAGTATTATTAGGCACCAAGTTCCTAAAATAGGTGGTATGATGAATGTTTTGAGTGGTCCAACCCTCTTTTGTAAAATCACTCGTACACCTAACATCTTCATGGTGTATGTACATAGGGACCCATTAGGTAGGTTTGTTCTTATTTTTAGTTTCAATACAAACTTAGGTACTCATATGGGACACCTTAGGTTTGTCATACTTTTTGGTAGGAATAATCAATATGAAAATACAGAAAAAGGTATGTTTTATTGCGTTACTTTTCTTAATTTTTCAAATAGTGATCAAGGGGTTCCCATGAACCCTAAGAGAATAAAGGTCATTCCTGAGTGGCCCACTCCACCAAGTATAAGAAAAATTTGGGGCTTCCATGACTTAACAAACTTTTACAAAAGGTTTGTCCCATATTTTTCTATACTTGTAGCACCACTCATTGAGTTGGTGAGAAACCATGTTCCTTCATGGGAAGATGCCCAGGAAATGGGTTTTCAGACCTTACCTTACTTCAATATACCAAACACCACTAATACATATGTTTTTGTTCTTTTTACAGGTGTTGAGGGAAAGGGCCCAGAGTATGAAGAACCTCGGGATTTGAGGTCAAATCCTTTCCAAGGTGGAGGGAATGATGCAATCCTATCCCGCAAGGGCATTGGGTAGAAGACTCCAAGTAGATTGGGCTAGAGATCCAAGGGTAGGCCCTAGGGTTCTCATGAGCCTTAGGGTAGATTTCGAGCCCATGGGCTAAGTATGAGCCCACTTATCTTTGTAAATATTAGAATAGGTTTTTCCTTCGTTTGGGCCTTGTATTTTGGCCATTCTAGTAGTATAGGGTTTTAGCCTTGTATTTCGGGGCATTTTGAGTAGTCTTTGTAGTAAGGACTTTTTTTTGTATTTTCATGTTTTTTTGTCATGGGGGTGAGCTTAGCTATTATAGGGGGTGTGTAGCTAAGTTCTAGCTTCTCATCTCAAGGAGGTGAGCTTAGCTATTAGAGAGGTATGTGTAGCTAAGCTCTAGCTTCTTTAGGAATCTTCTTAAGGAAGCTTCTCAAGGAGGTGAGCTTAGTTATGAGAGGGGTGTGTGTAGCTAAGCTCTAGCTTCTCAAGGAAGTTTTCTCGAAGAAGCTTCTCAAGGAAGTTTTCTCAAGAAAGCTTCTCAAGGAAGCTACCTAGTCTATAAATAGAAGCATGTGTAACACTTGTTGTAACTTTGATGAATGAAAGTCTTATGAGACACACTTCAAAGTTCTACTTCTCCCCCTCTTTTATTCCTTCAATTTCGTGCTCCCCCCTCTCTCTTTCTCTCCCTCTTTCTTTTCCTCCATTGAAGCATCCTTCCAAGCTTCTTATCCAAGGCTCATCTTGGTGGTGAAGCTCCTTCTTCCATGGCTTATTCCCTAGTGGATGGCGCCTCCCCTCTCCTCTTCTCCTTTGCCTTCCGCTGCATCTCCATGGTGAAAAATCACCATTGAAGGACCTCATTGAAGCTCAAAGATTCAGCCTCCATAGAAGCCCCACAAGCAAGCTTCCATCACTTTAAGATCGATTCTGTATAAAAACCGATGTTAACGTATAAGTTAACATCAGTTTTTCTAGAAAATCGATGTTAACGTTTTGAAGATTAACATTGAGTTTTGTAAATAACCGATGTTAATATACGTAAATAACATCGTTTTTTGAAAGAACAGATGTTAAGTTGTATGTTAACATCGGTTTTTTTTAAAAAAATCGATGTTGTTTGTATATATTAACATCGATTTTTGTAAATAACCGATGTTGTTTAAAGGTTTTTTTTATATACACTTTCTGTTTTTACAAAAAAAAAAACCCAAAATTTAACCTGTAAAAAGCAATTTCAGACCATAATTCACAGCAAACATCATTTGCATTCTGCTTTCAAGCAGTTTTTAGCATAAAGCTACAGTAAACTATGAATTGATAAATATGAATAAATGATTTATTAAGAACTATCAATAAATAACATTCAATGTTCAAATGACATAGCAAATTGCAAAAATGTAAACCAAGTAGTGTAAACTAATTAAGCTAAAATGAATTCCCTAACATCCTAAGTTTGATCTCTAAGTCAGAGATAATATTGTGCCTACTGGATGCGAAGAGCCTTTAATCGCTCTGGCTCCAATGGTCTAGCATTGTTAAAATACTGCATGATAAAATAAAAGATAAATTAATAATGTAATACCAATTATAAGAATATCAACTTTGTTTGAAATAAACAATTACTGCTTCCCAGTTGTTCCTGAAACTTCCTAAGATGATGGTGGACATCCAGTGCATGACGTAATAGCCGCATTCAGTGGTTCCTTTTTGTCTATTACACTAAATACATAATGAAATTTGGATATTGATTAAACGTTAACTATAATTAGTGTACACACACATAAGCAGTATATATAAGTAGAAGTTTTATTTAAATCACGTACCTTAACGACAATCCACCTAGCAACAGCCTTGGATTTTGGCTGTGGAGTATCATCAAGTCCTTTCAAAGCACTGTTGAATACGAGGAACATTTAAAAATTGATGTTGTTAAGTAATGTCAATGCAAATGTATTGAAAACAACATTGACCTGTTAATTATTCCCTTAAGGTAGTTGTCTGGCCTGATATGCAAGGAACAAAACCAGACAACAAGGTTTTCCTTGGGTAGAATGACCACCATTTGCCAGTGTCCGCTGCAGTGGAAACAAATATGAGTTATTGTAGTAGTATACATTATTTAAATTCAGTTATTTTGTTTGACTTACCCATTTAAGTAGGCTCCAAGGTAGACATCGCGTTTTGAACTCTGCATCTAACTCTTGATGTAACTTTCGGAGTCAAACTGTCATTGCCCAGATTTCTGAATAGACTGTGGCTCGAGGAATCCATACACATCGGAATTTCCCACTCACATACTTGTTTTAGTCAAATGCCTGTCGTTGTTAAGACAAAGTTAATTATGTATGAATTTAAAGCAATAACTTAGGTAATTAACAATAAGGTAAATTTACTTACAGAATCCACAACTGTATGATAGATATGCTACGACATTGACCACCGTGTGCGATTTCGAAGAGATCTTCGTGCTTGATGTACAATGGGAAGTCTGGATTAAAAACCCCAAACATGGTAGCATCCCAGTTAACCTAGAAAGGCTTCAAGAAAAGCTTTGGGATGGTCAATGTCATCAGATATAGCTGATCATCGACCTTAGGATCCGGCCTTTGTGGAGGTTTTGCTGGAGAAACAGCTGCCTACTGATCAAACATAGTTAAATAATTACGCTGAATAAATTAATTGAAAAAAAGAAGCATATAATCAAAGTAAAATACCTGTTCCAATAAATGCTTCACGAGATGTGTCAGCCAAGCAAACAAGGTGTTAAGTGCCTGCCCCACTAAGGTAACCTCATCAGTGGGTACAGGAACGAGAGCCTATGCATCTTTAACCTTCTCAACACCAACCTTCACTTGGCCAGGCAACAAAGGAATTTTGTGAACTGTTGATCCCTCATAAACTCTTCCTAGGGCAACCAGGCAGGGAGGATTTGCTTCGATGTACAACCCGTACTTGTTCGAGTCACCCGTCTCAAGATCGTTCCTTGAGGGATCAACACAACTCTCCTTTTTGTTGACACGAGGACCTGAGGGACCAACCATAGGCTCTGGAGGCAGTGCAAGTCCCTGAGATTGCATCTGGGATTGAAACTGGGACTGCATCTAACTGAAAGATACCATCAACTGCCGAGTCACATTTTGTGTGATCGACTCCTTTAGCTGGTCCCTGATTTGTTGGGTCAGCTGTTGTAGGTCTTTAGGAGGAAAGGAGGAAGAGCTGCGGGACGTTCATGGAGCCAATCCGAAATATTGCTTGATGGTGACACCAACTCCAGCAGCATGGACACGACCAGGTTGCTCTGCTCGCCCAATGGCGATAGTCAGGACATCCTGACGGCCATGAGGGACGAACGATCCCTGTGATGCCTGCTCCTCTAAAGAATCCTGTACAGGACAAATATATTTGTCTTAGGCATTCATAGAATAAACAAACATAGTTAGAATTCTTAATTGAAAATGACTTACGATCTTCTCAACGATTTCCTTTGCTGCCTTAGACGTCATCTGCCTAGTTTTCTTGGTGCGGGCCATATTCCACTTCACGTGGCGTCTGATGGGAGATGGAGGGTCAATGACATCGTCAGTGGTTCCAGACTGAGCAGCTTCCTCCAGTTTCTTTTTGGTCTTTTCAGCCATTAGCTTTTGTTCTAAATATTCATAACCTCCACGAGACAACACGTTGGGGGCAGTGTTTTGCTTCTGGATGGCCTGCGCCTTTTTCTGCACATCCTGAAAAAATCAAACATTAATGGTACAAATTACTACAATGAATTATAACAACAGAATCTTTTGTGGAAAACAACTAAAATGATAAAGTACATACCTCCCAAGAAGGGTCTATGCGTCTCTGACAAAACCGGGCCCATTTCTCCTTGCTAATGCCATATTTTTCACAGACACTGTCATCCACACCATTCTGGTCAGCTACAAGGGCCCATTTCCTAGTCAAGTCCGATTTAAACTTCCGCCACCTCTTGTCGACAGTTTGAAGAATTTTCTTCTTTGTCCTACTATCAGAAGCTTCAGGGATTTCAAATTCCGCCTGACAAATAAAAAATTAGGTTGTATTGTAAGTCAATTATAAATTTTTGCTAATAAAGAAAATCAGAGAAGCAAACTAAAATACCTGAATATCCTCCCAAATCAAATCCTTCTGAGCAGCAGGGACTTCCTTCTAGGTCTCGTATATGACGTCGACCTTATCATGAGCGACAACCCCCAAATATGTTCTTAATTTCTTCTTGTAGGGACCGTCGACCTTGTCGGTCACAGGATCGACGTTGATCACTGGTCTCTTTGCCCCAAGTGGTCTAGTGGCCAAGGATCATAGCTGTGTCACTTTGCCTGTCCGCTTCTAGGTGGACGGAGAAAATAATGCTACTGCAGGAGGAGGAGAAGGAGAAGGAGGAGGAGAAGGAGGAGGAGAGGCAGGTGGAGTAGCCATGGTCCTGGAAAGAGAAAAACTTGATTTAGTTAACATTATCAAAAACCACAGTATGAGTTATGTAAATCAATTTACCGAAATCAAATACATAATTAGAAAATTACATTAGACAATGTTAATTAATTCTCCTTCATCATGATCATTACGATTAGCATGAACGTTGTTAGCTTCTTCTTCTCCAACGAAGTTAGGAGTGATTTGTGTGGACAAAGGACTAATATAAGTGTCCATGTATGAATCATCATCTTCTACATTAACACCAATTGTTTTCCCGTGTAGAACCACGCACCTCCTTTCATCACAAGGGTTTTCCACATAAAATACTTGTTTAGCTTGTTCTACCATGATGAAAGGGTCATTGTGGTAACCTAGTTTCTTTAGGTCTACCAACGTAAATCCTGCATCATCGGTCCGTACACCGGTGTTACTGTCAACCCATTTACATTTGAAAACACATACAGTAAATTTGACATAGTTAAGCTCCCAAATTTCATCAATGAATCCAAAGTAAGGGATGGAAGCTACATAGGGATTATCATCATGCACACTTGCAAAGTGTTGAGATTAAGCCCTTAAGGTGACACTACTATTTTGCATTGTACTTTTGTCATCTTGTGCTTTTGTGTAAAAGGAATACTTGTTTATTTCGTATCCTTGCCAAGTTATAACATTTCTTTTAGGCCTATCTACTAGCTTTCTTAATGTCTCTGAAGCATTTTCATCAGCAAAGATTGTATCTTTAAGCCAATCAGAGAAAGTCTTGTTATGCTTTTTCAACTCCCAGTTCTTTGACATTTTTGGATTATTTTGTTTGACTAAAGCTTCATGCTGAAGCATGTATGGCAAAACTTCATTAGTGTTGTTCAACACATATAAGTGAGCTTGTAACAAATCTTCTACACTTGGAGTGATAACATGCAGTCCTCTTGAACCCTTACCACCCACTCTGTCGTCATGGCAAGACTCAGGAAGGCTAGCAGGTTTTTCCTTTTCAATGTAGTATAAACAAAATTCAATGGCTTATTTTGCAATGTACCTTTCAACAATAGATGCTTTCGGACGATGTAGATTCTTCGTATACCCTTTTAAGATCTTCATGTATCGCTCAACCGGGTACATCCAGCGCAGATAAACAAGACCACAACATTTGATTTCTCTAACTAGGTGAACAATTAAGTGAACCATGATGTCAAAGAAAGCAGGAGGAAAATACATCCCCAACTGGCACAGTATAATTGCAGTCTCATTTTCCAGGTCATCAAACTTGACAGGATCAAGGACTTTGCTACATATGGCATTGAAGAAAAAGCACAGGCGAGTTATGGCTAACCTGACTTTGTTAGGCAAAATGTCTCGTATGGCCACGACTAACAATTGTTGCATCAACACGTGACAATCGTGAGACTTTAACCCTACCGGCTTAAGCTCCTTCAACTGCACAAGGCTCTTAATATTTGAAGAGTATCCTTGTGGGACTTTCACCCAGCGCAGACACTGACAAAAATTGATCTTTTCTTTTCTAAACAAAGTATGACAAGCTGGAGTCAAGTATATTTTTTTCCCATCAGACCTTGGATGCAACTGCAATCGTATACCCATGCCAGCTAGATCTTGACGGGTATTCTGACCATCTTTCATCTTGCCCTGAATGTTAAGGAGTGTCCCAATGGCACTGTCACATACATTTTTCTCCACATGCATAACATCAATATAATATCTAACATCTAGATCAGACCAGTACGGAAGATCAAAGAAAATGGACCTCTTCTTCCATATACAACTTTTACTTTTATCCTTATTTTAGGTCTTTTCAAATACAGTATTTAGGTGTTCAACCCGCTGGAAGACTTGCTCACCAGTCAACGGTATCGGGGAAGTTTCGTGCTCTTGACTTTCATTAAATGCTTTTTTCAATCATCTGTAAGGGTGATGAGGTTTTAGAAAATGGCGATGCCTAGTGTACACTGTTTTTCTACCATGTTTCAACTGTATGTAGCTTGTGTCTTCTTCACAGATGGGGCATGCATGATGACCCTTAACACTATAACCGTTGAGATTCCCATATGCTGGAAAGTCATTAATGGTACAAAAAAGAATTGCACGCATTTCAAAAGTCTCCTTACGAAAACCATCAAACACTAAAACTCCCTCGTCCCACAACTTTCTCAGATCTTCAATCAATGGACTTAGATAAACATCAATGTCATTTACTGGCTGTCTTGGGCCCGATATCATCATAGAAAACATCATGTATTTTCGCTTCATGCACAACCAATGAGGCAAATTGTAAATTACTAGCAGAACTGGCCATGAACTGTGTTGAGTGCTTAAATTGCCATATGGATTCATTCCATCACTGGCTAGTCCAAGCCTAAGATTTCTTGCCTCTTTCCCAAAATCTGGATACAAAGCATCAATCTTTTTCCACTACGAGCAATCAGATGGATGACGGACCATTCCATCAGAGTTTCTCCCATTTGTATGCTAGTATGGTCTTTTGCGTCATCTCCATTAGCAAAAAGATGCTTAAACCTTGGAATGATTGGAAGATACCACAACACCTTCGCTGGAGGGCCCTTCTTTGAGTTTTCATCAGAATTGCATTCCTCATCATCCTTCACCTTGTACCGTAACGCCCCACACCTAGGGCATTTGGACATTTCTTGAAATTCATGCCTGTACAGTATGCAATCATTCGGGCAAGCATAAATCATCTGATACTCCATACCCATCAGACACAACATCTTCTTCGCCTAATAGTAACTTTTAGGCAATGTGTTTTCCTTTGGAAGCATATTGTGTACTACTTGAAGCAGTGAAGTAAAGTTTTTGTCACTCCACCCATATCTGGCCTTCACATTAACCAGACTTAACACCGTCAACAACAGCGTCAAGGAATTCTTGCACCCTATATACAAAGGCTTCTTTGAGTCACTCTGCAATCCTTCATACATAGGGGCATGTGCTTGCTGAAAAGACTCTTGTCCAAGGTCACAAATCATATCCTCCAAGCGATCTCCCATTTCTACATCAAACGGTTCAGATTGGGACCCACTCTACATGTCTATCAATTCACCATGCCATATCCACGTCATGTAATTCTTCTTAATCTCATCACACAATAGATGCTCCTGTATGTCGTCCAGTATTTGTCGTCTTCCGTTCAAACAATTGATGCAAGGACAATAATATTTTCCATCTTCATCTGGTCGACCTCTTTCTAAAGCAAATTGCAAGAACTGCTCGATGCCTTCCTCATATTCTGGGCTGATTCAATTTTCATTCACCCAACTTCGATCCATCTAAGTAATAACTCTGTGATACTCAGAAAGTTATTCGATGCATGAAAATCTTACTTTTTTATTATAGGTGTAGCCCTATCCCATTCGGGAAGACCATCTTTTATGGTAGCTTCATATGTCAGGGTTAATTCTATTTTGTTTAATTTGACAAAATTTTGGCAGCATTTCGCATTGGTCTCTAAGTACACGACATGAAATCGGTCAAATTAATTTCCCAATAATCAAGTATGCACTTAGAGAACAACTAGAAATGTATTGAACCGAAATTTCATCAAATTAAACAAAATAATGTTAACCTTAATGCATGAATCTACCATAAAAATACCAGTCTCCCCGAACTATCCAAACGGACAATTCAAGATTGAATACAATGATTAATGCAAATTGTCCACAAGAATCATCGCATTCAGTCTTAAACGGGAATCTAAAGTTCTCTCATCATGAACACAATTTGTATTTCAAATATCAATTGTCTTTAATGGAAGTGAACAAGTAATAAAAACATTAATTGGTAACAAATATTTGTAAGTAGCACACAGAGTAGTGAAAACAGTCATACAATGTGAATAAGTGAAACAGTTTCAAAATGATAGTTATTTTAAGAGAAGTAACTGCAGCTTTATTGCCAACCTACCTCATTCCATAATTTTTCAACAATGTGATCTAATATTGTTGTTATACTTGTGGTTTAGTTCTGTTCGAAACCTTGAGAAGGAGCACAAAAGTATTATGGTAGGTTCTGGAAACAACTAGGTAAGTGTTTTATGATCGGTGTGTTGTTTTTTTAGGTGGTGCCTAAACAGATTATGCTAAACCTATGTTTATGTTACAACTTTAAATTAGACAATGGTGTTTGAAATGTCTAATGAAGATGGCACGCCGCGGTCGCTAAGATCCAGCACGGCGAGCTGGTTGGACCAGGTGGAATTGGACCAGCTCGATTCCACGGAGATTGCTATAGAAGGGTAAAGGGTGGAGGTGGAGCATGAGGTGGTTTCTTGGTCTTCTTTCTTCTCAAGTAGCTGGAATGGGAAGTTGTTCTGACAGAGGTGGTGGTGGTGATGTTGGTGGAGATCCTCACCTCCCTCCATGATCGCATGCAGAGGAAGAAAATAAAATTTGGTTGTGGTGTGTGACTGAGTGAGTTGTGTGTGTGAGTGTATGTGTGTATGTTTCAGAAATTTTGTTGCTAGATGATGCATTGCTTCTGTTGTGGACATGGCTCAGAAATTTTGAGCCACATTTTGTAATCCATTACAATCAATGGTCCTCTAATCTTAGATTATGCTTTGGCTAGGATCTATTATGTATATGGCAGTCAATTCATGTTGATATAGTCAATTTTTGGTTCCTTTTCAGACTGTCTCAAGTCTGATTTTGGAACCATTTGCTTCACAATGCTTCCTTGTAATCTTTGTACCTCTGGTACTAAGATTACTATATATATTTATCTTTGCTGAGCATAAAAAAATGATTCCCTCTAACTAACAACATGTGTAGCAGTCTACTAGTTGAAATTAAATTGCCACATAGCCAATGCAAGAAAAGATTGAAAGTTACAAGGCTTACCTGTGCTTTTCAAGCAGAGACTATCTAGAAGCAAGCTTCATGATGATGAACCAAGCAATTTTGATGATGCCAAAAGCCCAAGTGATTGATTCAAGACTTCAAGATCAAAAAGCCCAAGTAATTGATTCAAGACTTCAAGATCAAGCATCAAGAATCCAATCCAAGATTCAAGATTCAAGATTCAAGAGAAGAAATCAAGAATCAAGCAACAAGTCAAGACTTCATATAGGATAAGTATTAAAAGAATTTTTCAAAAATCAAATAGCACAGTTTTGTTTTACAAAAGAATTTTCTCAAATTTTCTAAGTTACCAGAGTGATTACTCTCTGGTAATCGATTACTAGTGACCAATTTGGTTTTCAAAATGTTTTCAAATGTTTTATAACGTTCCAAAATGATTTTCAAATAGTGTAATCGATTAAACTATATTAGTAATCGATTACAAGTGAATCTGAACGTTGGAATTCAAATCCAATTGTGAAGAGTCACAACTTTTCATAAAACACATTGTGTAATCGATTACACCATTATGATAATCGATTACCAGTGAACAGTTTTGAAGAACAAGTTAAGAGTTATAACTCTTAACATGATTTTCTCAAAAGTCATAACTCTTCCAATGGTTTCTTTGACCAGACATGAAGAGTCTATAAAAACATGACTTTCGCACACGTTCAAAAAAATAATATATTCTTCCAAACAATCCTTTTTCACAATCTTTCTCTAGCCATTGCCCATTGCTTTTTCTTGCCAAAAAGCTTTCTAAACTTTGTTTCAAAACTTTGTTTTTCTACAAGTGGAAATTTTGCAGAAAACAAAAGTGTGTTATCTCTTCATTCCTTCTCCCTCTTGACAAAAGATTCAAAGGACTAACCGCCTGAGAATTCTTTTGATTCTTCCTTCTCCCTCTTGTCAAAAGATTTAAAGGACTAATCGCCTGAGAATTCTTTTGATTCTTCCTCTTCCCTTTAAACAAAAGATTTCAAAGGACTAACCGCCTGAGATATCTTTTGTTTCCCCTTACAAAGATTCAAGGGACTAACTGCCTAAGAATTCTTTGTCTTAACACATTAGAGGGTACATCCTTTGTGGTACAAGTAGAGGGTACATCTACTTGGGTTGTAATACTAAGAACAAGAGAGGGTACATCTCTTGTGGATCAGTTCAAGTGGAGGGTACATCCACTTGGTTGTTCAAAGAGAACAAGGGAGGGTACATCCCTTGTGGATCTTTGCTTGTAAAGGATTTTACAAGGTTATTGGAAATCTCAAGAACCGGTGGTTGCTTGGGGACTGGACGTAGGCACGGGTTGTGGCCGAACTAGTATAAATATTGTGTTTGTCTTTCTTCTTCCCTACACTCTTTACTTTTCCCGCTGTGTACTTTTTATTTTCATTTTACTTGTGTCTAAGTTATTATTTTTGTTCTTTACTTTCGCATAACTTAGTAGTAAAGTCTAATTGAATCTAGTAACATTAAGAAGGATAAATCTTTAATTAGTCAAGACACGTTCATAATTAATTCAACCCCCGCTTCTTAATTATTCCGAGGCCACTTGATCCAACAGACTAGTTGTGGCTAGTCTTGTGCTAGTGCTGGATTGTATTGAACAATGGTGGGTTACAATATGCTACAGTAATAGACAATAAGCAGCAATAGTTAATTTCATGATTCATGAATGCCTGTATTTCTAAGCATATAAAGCTGAACTTGTTGAAGTGCATATATGTATCTATACATTCAGTTTGATTAGAGTTTTTAATTAGTGTTTGTATAATTATTTTCTTTTGTTGGCTGGGTTATTTGAATATCATATGATTATGGAATTTTGATTTGATTCTGTTTTTAATTAATTATAATTAGCACATGCCCCCCAAATGGTCGAACTTGCATGACCTCAATTGTCAACACCAAAAAACAAAAGACATTGTCTTTCTGGATTACCATAAACAACTTGCTTGCTAGCAGGAAACTAACAAAAAAGGTAAGTGAACAAGTGCAATATTCTACAACAAGAGAGATTTAGAAATTGATGTTCCTCAAACAAGATTCACTTGGATGGGCCATTCTTACAAAAGGGTCTCATGTGAAGCTCCTAGTTCATGGTGATGCTATGCTTAGAACTGTCACAGATTTCCACCCATATGTAGCTATTTTTGAATTTCAATATCTTATTACTAGCTTTTTTTTCCTTCTCTTTGAGCCCAATAGAGCAAAGAGAATTAAGAAAACTAATGGAGTGAACTTGATTGAAAATATGAGACCATTTGTGTTATGAGGATTAAATTTTGTAATCCATAAACTCCCTTTCGTTATTCCTCTATTGGAGTGCTTATGTTTAGGAAATTAGTGTTTACTTTGTTTCTTTTTCTGCTTTTGATATCAATCCCGAATCCTCCCTAGCTGACCTTGAGCCATTTATGTATTGGTCTTCTGCTTGAAAACAATACAACAATTAGTTTCTAGACCTTAGTTTCCAGAAGTAAACAGTCGTTTATGTATTGGTTGTGTGTGTGTGTGTGTGTATGTGTGTGTGTGTGTGTGTGTGTGTGTGTGTGTGTGTGTGTGTGTGTGTGTGTGTGTGTTGTTTTCAAATTAATTTTGCTTTGAAATTCATGGGGTTTAGGAGAGACAGTGAGAGAGGGAGAGATGAGAGGGCAAGAGCTTTAAGCAACTAAGATAATGAGTGGGAATTATATGATATAAAACATTCAAATGATGCCATTTTGCTCTACCCAGATCATAATATTTTGAAAATGGCAACATCATATGTTTCTCACTCCTTTCGAATTTAAAAAAACACCTTACCTGAATTTTAATTACATAAAACTTTTATTGGGATTTCTAACACTTTCGTCAGGTTTAATGGCTTGATTTTCATATACAACCATCTTGACTAGTTTTCTTTATCCCCTTGGGAAGGGTGCAATTGCCTCAGCCGCATCATATCAATTTAAGCAAGGTTGATCTGTTTGTATGCTATTTTGAGGTATATTCTGATTATATTTATCTTCTTTCAACAATAATTGATAACAACAATATGCAGCAACAAACAATTTTGAAAACAACAAAAACACAACATGTAGAATATCCAATCAAGGTAGAACAAAGAAGGCAGAATAAGCAAGCAAAACCATTCTGAACTAAGGATGTCGTGCCACTAACCTTCTAGAAGTAGAATATCCCAAATATTGGTGTCGTTAGATATTATCTCTGGTAACAATTTGTTTTCAAATTTGTTTCTTTCCTCAAAGGCACTACCTGCCAAAAGTTGTTAAGAATAGTAGATGAGTAACTTGACTAACATAACAGTGGACATCACAGACCATGTAGTAAATGCAAAAAACAATCATCATAATCATCATGAGTATATCAACAACAGCTTGGGACATAAGGTGCTAACTAATGACTATATAAATGATCTGTTACAGAATTGTAGGATTGACAAGGCTATTCCTGTTACAGAATTGCAAGTGGCTAATTGCTATGGGGTAC
Source organism: Glycine soja (assembly GCF_004193775.1). NCBI lineage: Eukaryota > Viridiplantae > Streptophyta > Magnoliopsida > Fabales > Fabaceae > Glycine > Glycine soja. The sequence continues at coordinate 37,691,453 of NC_041007.1, read as the reverse complement.
TGTTAGGAATTTGTAGTTGCTTTTGGGGATAAACAACGATTTTCTTGTCTAGAGAAACATTATAATGAAGAAAAAAATGATTGCTTACTAAACAAAAGGAGTATTTAATAACTCAGAATGAAAACAAACTAATTGCCAATATACTTTAACCACAATAATTGAATTTAGGCTACAGAATTTAGGCTGGATTTCATTCCTATATTTCAAAGAAGTCAGAACTACCAATTAGCATAGTTTTAGGACGGATTTGGTTTGAATAATTGAGTTGTAGATTACATCAGAAGCAAGACTCAAATTACTAGTAGCAACCCTACAATTGGATCCATCTCTGCCACCGATACCACCCCTCACATAACACTCTCATAGGACATTGAGTATTCTACGAAATTGTTTGATTACATGGATAACAGGGACCTGGTTTCATGGAATTCATTGATCTCAGCCTATGCCTAGATTGGGGATATATGTGAAGTTTTGTTGCTTCTCAAGACAATAAGGTTACAAGGTTTTGAGGCTCACCCATAGACTTTTGGGTCCATTTTATCTATGGTTGCATCAAGGGTTGAGTTGAAATTGGGAAGGTGCTTGCATGGGCATATTTTAAGAGTTGCTTTTTACTTGGATGCACATGTTGAAACATCATTGATTGTAATGTACTTAAAAGGTAGGAAAATTGACATTGCATTTAGAATGTTTGAAATTTGGAGTGAAGCCATCTATTGCTACTATGGCCAGTGTAATCACAACTTGTGCACAACTAGGGTCTTATAATTTGGGGACATCGATCCTTGGTTACATCAATCACCACCTACATCAATCATCATTCTTCAAGTTTTAAGCTCAATACAGGCCAAAATTTTATTCTCTAATAAGGATCAACATACACATAGCTCAACTAGTTCAAATTATAAAACCATATATCTTGATAATATTAGCAAAAGTAAGTCATTCATTTCATCTAGGAAGTAAAAAACCACAAAAGGTTCAGCTTCAGTGTCCTATACCAACAAAACCAACTAAGACAGCAGCAAAAACTTGTATTTGCACTGGACCTGCAGATTTTACTATTCCCAGTTCTGGCATACATCAACTATGACTCATTGCCGGTTCTGCAGATTTTACTGTCTGACTCTAAAGACCCAGTTGCACCCAATGGCAATTTTCTACAGAGGTTTTTCAACTAGAGTCCAAGGTTGCTCTCTTATAGAGAGACTGGTTTTTCAAATTTATTCTTGACTTGGAACTAAAAAAGAGTTAAGTTACTTGATTCAGAAACTTTTACTACTATGGGTGGGGAATTTAGGAGGGGAATAGGGGAGGAAAGGGTTTCAAATAAATGTCAACCTTACAGGTTTGGGAAGTTTTTATAGAAAAGAGTTTGAGGAAGTTTTTATAAGGAGAACGTTTCACATAAATCTTCCCCACACTTCCCCAATTGCATGGTTGTTGCAGCATGTTGTTTTCAATTAAAATCACTTGGAAAGCTTGAAATACAGATAAAGATTTTGCACGACAGAAGACCCATACAAATGTCAAAGATGGCATAATTTCATACACAAATGCAGATGTAGTTGTTAAGCTACAGGGCTAGGATCCTACTTATGCCAAAAATTTAACACAAGCATGTTTAAGTGCCCTAAAACAGTTAATCCAGTCAGACAAGAAACTTCCAGGTAATTGTTTAGTGGGTTCAATGCTCTCAGGTTGATTCAATCCATTCATTAGTCGTTTCATTTCAGTCATCAAAATTTTTAGAGTAGAAGGTCACTTCAACATTTATGAAGAAGTTAAAAACAACATATAGGAAAAGATAGGGTGTAGAGGAACCTGAAGTCAGATACTGGATCCACCACCAATTGTAGTCTTCATCACACAACTGAAAGTAGGGAAACTTGCAATGCTTTCAATTGCAGTGCTTTGAATTAAATCAATGAAGTGATGTTTCTGCTTAAATCCAAGACATACAGTGCATAGAAGATATACATATACATATCAATTGAATCAATTAACAATAAATCAATAAATCAATGAAATCAGAAGTTATAGATTTACAATTCAATAATATGGTCAGAACCTTGGTCAGTCTCATTCAATGTGATGACCCCACGCTCCTTCAAGCGGGGAACATCAATAGGAAATAGAATAGCACCTAACAATATAAACTGAAAATTAAGTGCATCAGATTTAGGAGTAACCTTGTGTTCCACAAACAAGAGAAGAAAGTTTTCATATGCAACAAAGTATGTCATTTCAGTTACAAGAAAAAAGGAGACACCTCTGAACATAAGCATATCTGATAGCTTCCCAAATCAAATTACATATACAATGAGTTAAGAAAAGTTTCTATATCACATAAAGTAGTAATCTTGTAAACCTTAGCAGCCCTTCTCCACAAATGGCCATTTTATCAGAAGCAGAAAATACACTATGTGAGGACACCACAAGTCCTCAAGGATAATAAAAATCAGTAGAAAACTAAAAAACAATCAGCCAACTTTTGAATCAGTAAACAGAATCAAAACAACTTCCTAAATCAAAATTATAATCGCCTTTTCCTTTTTCTTAATGAAGAATATACGCTGTCTAATCTTTAGACCCGTTACATATGCCCATTGGATAACATAACATATTTGTGTAAGTCTACTAAAAGTTAAAAATTGATTTAACAAACCCAAAGACATATTCAAATAAAATTTGTCCAGGGAAATGCATTTGGCAGTTGCTTTGTTTACGTAAGAAACAAAATTAAAGAAACATAATGAAATCAGAATCGAAATAAAAATAAGGACAATCGAACTTCCTATGGCCAAAACTAATAATTGTTAATTCTATTGCAATCCAAGCTTTACTGGTATGGAGCCTAAGAAAAGAGCCTATTAACCATCAATTTATTCAAAGAAACCCAATATAAAAATAACCAATTGAATATTTAAGCTATAAATTTCTATTTTATTTGAAATCTATTTGTTTTGGTTTAACTTATCCTCAACTTTTTAAAATGGCATAAAAATTATCCCAAATGACAGACTAAGTTGAAGTGGGAACCAAGAAAGTGCTTCACTAACCAACTTCATTTAGAGAAACTGAAAGACAAAAGGTAAGATGCAGAACCTCAATGTTCAACAAGAAAGAAAACAAATATGTTTTTGTTGAATTTAACAGATATCTATAGCTTTGGATAAGTAAACCATTAAGATTGACATGCCAATATCAAAATTAAATAAAGGTGCAGAGCATTTAATTAAGTTCACACTTGCAGGATCTTACGTCTAGGCCAAATTACCTTGTAACCTTCACTGTTGGCTATGATCAGGAAAATAATATTGATGCAGTTGTGAAAAAGGTCTTAATCAGTTCATTCCTCAATGTGTTTGCATATGCTTGTTCACATACTCGGGATTTATTTGTAAACCATTTTCACTCTTATTATTTCCTCCTAATTACAATTTGAAAGAGTTTCTAAGAGAAATGAAATTGAGAGAATCTGAGAATAGAAAGTGGAGTTTTGTTTTAATCATTTCTCAACTGAAAAAAGGTTACTAATACCACTAGTTATTTCTCATCCCTCTAAATTCAGTTGGTATTTCTCATCTTCTCCTAGCCTGGGAGAATCAAAAGGAGACAATGAAGAAGTATTTTGAGCAATTTGGTGAGATCTTAGAGGTTGTTGTCATCACTAACAAAGCCACTGGAAGATCTAAAGGCTATGGATTTGTATGCTTAATCATCTTCTTTTATTCTCTATCCCTTATCTCTCTATATCTATATATATAGCATCATAAATTATATTCTTGAATTATTATTATATACCAGTAGCTAGCTACCTAGATCTCATATCTAAATGAAGTATATTACATGTTTTTTTATTCACTTGCCTTTCATTGGCTTTGTAAAATTCATCTTCCTTCTTGTGCTAACTATATATGAATTCATGTTTATTAATGATTACCATTTCAGGTTACTTTTCGTGAACCGAAGCTTCCATGAGAGCTTGTGTGGATCCTGCTCCTATAATCAACGGTAGGAGTGCTAACTGCAACCTTGCTTCTTTGGGTGTCCAGAGATCTAAGCCTTCAACCCCAAAACATGGTTCGTATATCTTTTATTTTAGCTTTGACACTGTAATTAGTAATCTAGCTAATCTATAAGCAACTAGCTGCATTCCAAACCCTAGTAGCAGTAACTAATTAACAAACTAACTAACAATTTATAACCAACTATTTTTCATAAGAAAAAATTACAATGGGAACATAAATATGCTTTAGAGAGAAGTGAGCACAAAGAGAATGTACGCGGAAGCACAAAGTTACAATGAAGACATGAAGCTTACCTTGAACCCAACACCGACAGTGGCAGCAAGACTCAACTATTCAATAGATCAACACATGTAGACGAAACAAAGCGTACCTGTCACGGTCTTCAGCGCAATAGAGAACAACAAGCTTTGATGTTAACGGAGAAGGAGAGCGCGAGAGAATACATGAAGAAGAAGAGAGCGCGAACAAAATAGGCCCCGACAAATATAATTTAAAATGTAATTTCAACATCGCTTTTCAATAAAAAAAAACTGATGTTAACAAATTGATGTTAACGTTAACATCGATTTTATTTAAAAAAACCGATGTTAACTGATCATACGCTGAAAACCGATGTTAACGAAATGACGTTAACATCGGTTTTATCAGAACCGATGTTAATGTCACCGCATTTATGTTGACATCGGTTTTGTCAAAAACCAACAAAATCGATGTTAATCTGTCGATGTTAAAACTGCTTTTTGTAGTAGTGCTGAATTTTATTTCTGCATAATTAATTTAAAAGTTCAAAATTCCATGAAGAAGGAATATTGTATATATGTTTAAATCAAAACTCCTTGCATTCAAAGTTGGGAATTTTATATATAAATATGAAACAATTAAAATAGAAATAGTGTTATTATAAATATACATAGAAAAGGTTATTAATAGCAAAGTAAAAATAAATATAGAAAGAACTATTTAGATTTCAAAAGTACAGGGTGTAGAAAAAGTTAATTCCATTGAGATTTCAAAAGTTGTTTCTGTTTGTTCCAAAGACCTAGAAAAATACAAAGTATTGTTCATGGTCCATCAAAACATTATGCATGCTCAATATATAGGACCATGTTGCATACCTTTTTATTTCTCAGACTGTCAAAAGACTCAAGCGCATTGTTATTTTTTGGCTTGTGCCCCAAAGACTTATCTTGAAAAATATGTAAGAATGATAAAATTGTTAAAATCATCAGTCTCACTAATAAAAGTAATGAAGGTAAACAATGAATTGAATCAAATTATAACTAATAATGTCACAGTCCAAATATTGCCAAAGGATTTGGTACAAACAGGTGTCATCCAAGATTATTGAATAGTATGTTGATGAGAGTGGCCTACGGAATTTATCTAAATCACATGCTGCATATACCACCCAGCCTCATTAAATTTAGATGGGTACCCCCCCCCCCCCCCCAATTGGGTGAGTGAAATGCAACATAGATGGGAGTAAGTCTTCTATTAGACACACACTTAACATGTGTAAAACAACTAGTTCAGCACCTTTTGCAGGGTCTTATTAAGTAAGTCTTTCTTGTTTTTGGGCCATTGGCCCCCTTAATACCAAAAAAATAGTCATATGCATGTATATATGGTGGCACTGGCAGGAGCATGATGAATGTACCGGTGGATGAGGCTCAATTCCTATCTATTCTTCTAAGAATCATGAACGCAAAGAAATTAAAACAATAGAAATTGGAGTTTTCACGGGTTTTTCTCTTCTTTCTACCGCTCTCTCTCTTCCTTCCGATGGCAAGGTATCACATTAATAGTGTTTTATAGTAATTTTTGTTTTTGGATATCACGACAGTGTAACTACTTCATTGACAACCTTTATTTTCTCTTACTTTCTCTCTTATAACATCATCTTATCTATTAGATCTTTATTTCGTTCTCTTAATTTTTTTCAACATTTGAGTGTCAATGAAACATTTTCCCTTTTTTTCCCTATGTAATCTCAACCACGGCCTAGCATCACGAATCAACAATCTTCATATACTGTATTTGTTATCATGCTTCCGAACCCCTTTGATCTCACTGACTCCGAGATCCTTGAGAAAGTTTATCTGACCCACCTCCATGATGAAGATAAGTGCGATGTAGAAGTCCTTTTGGACATTGTGCCCAGTATTGTACTTAAGGTATATATAGTATTATTCACCTTCTTTCATTCATTCTCCCACTCCATCAAATAAAAAATGTTGCCAGCTAGTTTAATTTATTAATTTCTGTTTCAATGTTTAAATTTATACTACTTAGTTAATATCATGCACGTTTTCAATTTTATCGTATAAATCTAATTATTAACATTTTAATTGGTTATCTTGAGTCACAAGGTTAGTTGAAGGCAAACCTCCTCAGACCATTTTCCAACCAAAATTTCGTACAAAGGCTTAAATATTTTTTTAAGTTAAATAAAAATATAATGTAGAGAGAATAGAAAAATTGTGATGTTAAAGTTATATAAAAATGACTTAAATATTTTTCTTATTTTTTAAAAATGAGTGAGTTTTAATTTAAGTCGTTATAGTTATTTTTTATAATCTTTCAATAGCTGAAAGCATTGCTTTTAGTCCAAAAACTATTTTGTGACCATTCGAAGAGGTTCCACTAGTGTCTTTGGTATTGTGTTAGCATGTGCTATCTCTATTTTTTTTTTTTGTTTCTTAAATTAAATACTATTTCAGGTAAACTATTTTCTAGCCCCTAAATTTTAAATTTTTTTTTTTAGATGCTGAATTTTTTGTTTATATTTTTAGTTCCTCAACTGTTTTTTCACCCTTACTTTTAGTCCTTTAATTTTTCTTCATTACTTATAATTTTTTTAAGAAACTAAAAGTAAGGATAAAAAAAGTTACTGAACTAAAAGTTAGGACGAACATAAATTTAAATGACTTAAAACAAATAAAAAAGATCGGGGAATAAAAACAAAATAGTTTAAGGACTATAAACATAATAAATTCTACTATTTATCTGTCTCAAACTAAACTTTATGAATGAAAAATAATGATTTCAAATTTTAGAGGGATAAAAATAAAACATTTTCCTTACAAAACTAAAATCAATATTCATTCATTTATACATACCAAAATGATGATTTCAAATTTTAGAGGCATAGAAAACAATTTTTTTTCAGAGACCAAAATTAAAAATCACTCACTTTATAAAGACTAAAAACATATTTAGACAATAAATAATATTAAAATTCCTAGTTATGCCCTTGGGTGTAGTGGAGCTCTTAGAGATGATAATGGTCGATGGATTACAGGTTTCTCTCTAGAAATATTGGTTATAGTATGGTATTGAATGCATGACTGTGGGCAGGAACAAATCCAAAAAATTTATTTAGTGGCACAAGAAAACAATTTTTTTTTATCAGTGGCAATAAAATGTTACAGCAACTGTTTCTTAAAACACTAGAAGTACGTCTGAAATCATTGTTTTTAGTCTTAAAACACTAGTACTTTATTTTCTCTTGTCATTACTTTTAATCATTTTAAGGGACAAAATGTAAGGATGAAAACAAAGTTAAAGGATTAAAAATTAGGACGGAACAAGAACTTAAATATTTAAAAGCAGATAAAAAAAGTTTAGGAACTAAAAAAATAGTAAACCCTATAAATACTAAGACCAAAATTTGTTAATTTATAAGGACTAAATTGACCATTTCAAGTTTTAGAGGAATAAAAAATAAATAATATTTTTATAGAGGTCAAAATTAAAACTGCTCATTTTACAAGGATTAAAAACATATTTGTCCATAACATTTGGAAACAATAATTTTTTCTTTATTTTTTAACATTTTTCTCATTTACCTCCTATAAATACGATGAATTGAACTTCTCTTTTTAAAGAAGTCAAATTAAAAAAAAATATACTCCCTCCATTTCTAATCTTGAGTGGTTTCTTCATATTTTATGATGATCTATTTAAAAGCTTTTGTTGTTTTAAAATTTTAATATATAATTGTACCTTTTTTTCAATTATACTCTCATAAATAGTTGATATAGTAATTAGATATATGTTTTTTAGTTAAGTATCAATAACTTTAATTTTTGCAAGATACTTATAGCACTGTTAGAAAATACACTTTCAACATCGGTTATTTAGAACATTCTACATCGGTTCTAAAACCGATGTTGAAAGTGACGATGTTGAATGTATGAATGTTAACATCGGTTTTGGAGAACCGATGTTAACATACATATAACAACATCGGTTCTCTAAATACCCGATGTTAAACACAATGAACAACAGTAAAAAAAGTGTACGCATGATGAACGTTGACATCGGTTTTCCAGTAAAACCGATGTTAATATGTTAGTTTAACATTGGTTTTCTAAAAAAACTGATGTTAATATATGCCCTTAACATCAGTTTTGCTAGAAAACCGATGTCAATGTTGATGATGCATACACTTATTTGGTGTAGTTCTTTGTGTATAACATCGGTTATGTGTACATAACCGATGCTAATATTCAAATATTCACATCAGTTATTTATAATTAACTGATGTTAATGTACAATAGTTGACATCGGTTATGTACAGATAACCGATGTTAAAATACAAACGCAGACATCGGTTATACACAAATAACCGATGTTAATATACAAACGTTAACATCGGTTTTCTATTATAACCGATGTTAAGGTTCATATCGACATCGGTTTTTGTAAATAATCGATGTTGGTTATGATATTAACATCGGTTTTTGTTAATAACCGATGTTGTTTTCAAGTATTTTTTTTATATATACTTTATGTTTTTACAGTAAACCCAAAATTGTACCTGTCAAATGCAATTTCAAGAGGCCCAATTCACAGCAAATAAACATTTTATTCTGCTTTCAAGTAGTTTTAATGATAATAAACATCAAATAATTGATTTATTATAAAGAACAATCATCAAATGAATTCAATGTTCATGTTACATAGAAAATGTAAAAAACGTAAAAAATGTTAAAAAAAATGTCCCTAAATCCTAGGCCTGATCTCTAACTCGGAGATAAAACTGTGCCCACTGGATCCGCAATGCTTTTAATCTCTCTGGCTCCAATGGTCTAGGATCGTTAAAATACTGCATGATGAAATAAATCATAATAAGTTAATAATGTAATACAGATTATAAATAAATCGATTTTGTTTGAAATAAACTTACCACTTCCCAATTATTTCTAAAAGTTCCTAAAATGATGGTGGACATCCAGTGCATCTCATAGTAGCCGCACTCAGTACTTCCTTTTTGTCTATTACACTAAATACATAATGAAATTTGGATATTAATTAAACAACTAGTGTACAAACACATAAAGAAATATATATAAGTGGAAGTTTTATGTAAATGACGTACCTTGACGACAATCCACCTAGCAGAAGCCTTTGATTTAGGCTGTGGAGCATCATCAAGACCCTTGATAGCACTGTTCCATATGAGTAACAATTAAAAACTGGTGTTGTACGTTGAGGTATTACAATGCAAATGTATTGAAAAGAACACTAACCTATTAATAATCCCCTTAAGGTAGTTGTCTAGCTTGTTATGCAATGAACAAAACCAGACAACTAAGTGTTCCTTGGGCAGGATGACCACCATCTGCCAGTGTCCGCTGCAATGGAACCTAAAATGGGTTAGTACATTAGTAAACATTAATTAAATTTAGTTATTTTGTGACTTACCCATCTAGGTAGGCTCCAAGATACACATCGCGTTGTGAACATTAATTCTGGAGAGATAATTGGCTAGGGAAAATATTACACACTTCAGCAGAAATATAATCAGCTTTTCCTGATAAGTAGACAGCAAAAGGCCCACATTTCCTGATTCGAGGAAAGAAGCCTATCTATGGGAGGCAGAATCACTCTCATTAATTCAGTTTTATCAGCCTTACCTATCTATTTACTATCTATGGGGGGCAACATGGAAGCAAAGAAGCCTATCTATTGTGTGGCTGGGGGATAATTTAACTCTACAACCAAAATATCCTACTTTCTATTTAATAAGCAATCAGCAGACCTTTCTATTTCTATTTTTTACACATTTAAAACTCAAACATATAAAATAAAAAATATATAACAAACTAACAAAGATAAATACAAAAAAAAAGGAAATATAAACTCACCTCACATGGTGCTGCTGCCCATCATTTGATGGAAGCTTGCTTGTGGGGCTTCTATGGAGGTGGATCTTTGAGCTTCAATGGGGTCCTTTAATGGTGATTTTCCACCATGGAGATGCAGCGGAAGACAAAGGAAAAGAGGTGAGAGGAGACGTCATCCATTAAGGAATAAGCCATGGAAGAAGGAGCTTCACCACCAAGATGAGCCTTGGATAAGAAGCTTGGAGATGATGCTTCAATGGAGGAAAAGAAAAAGAGAAGGGGGGGAGCACGAAATTGAAGGAATAAAAGAGGGAGAGAAGTGAAACTTTGAAGTGTGTCTCATAAGACTTTCATTCATCAAAGTTACAACAAGTGTTACACATGCTTCTATTTATAGACTAGGTAGCATCCTTGAGAAGCTTTCTTGAGAAAACTTCCTTGAGAAACTTCTTTGAAAAAACTTCCTTGAGAAGCTAGAGCTTAGCTACACACACCCCTCTCATAACTAAGCTCACCTCCTTGAGAAGCTTCCTTAAGAAGATTCCTAAAGAAGCTAGAGCTTAGCTACACACACATCTCTAATAGCTATGCTCACCTCCTTGAGATGAGAAGCTAGAGCTTAGCTACACACCCCCTATAATAGCTAAGCTCACCCCCATAACAAAATACATGAAAATAAAAAAAATTCCCTACTACAAAGACTACTCAAAATACCTTGAAATACAAGGCAAAAACCCTATAATACTAGAATGGCCAAAATACAAGGCCCAAACGAAGGAAAAACCTATTCTAATATTTACAAAGATAAGCGGGCTCATACTTAGTCCATGGGCTCCAAATCTACCCTAAGGATCATGAGAACCCTAGGGCCTTCCCTTGGATCTCTGGCCCAATCTGCTTGGAGTCTTCTATCCAATGCCCTTGTGGGGTAGGATTGCATCATCCCCTCCACCTTGGAAAGGATTTTACCTCAAATCCCGAGGTTCTTCATACTCTGGGCTCCTTCCCTTAACACCTATAAAAAGAACAAAAACATATGTATTAGTGGTGTTTGGTATGTTGAAGTAAGGTAAGGTCTGAAAATCCATTTCCTGGGCATCTTCCCATGAAGGAACATGGTTCCTCACCAACTCAATGAGTGGTGCTACAAGTATAGAAAAATATGGGACAAACCTTTTGTAAAAGTTTGTTAAGTCATGGCAGCCCCAGATTTCCCTTATACTTGGTGGAGTGGGCCAATCAGGAATGATCTTTATTCTCTTAGGGTCCTTGGGAACCCCTTGATCACTATTTAAAAAATTAAGGAAAGTAATGCAATAAAGCGTACCTTTTTCTGTATTTTTATGTTGATTATTCCTACAAAAAAATATGACAAACCTAAGGTGTCCCATATGAGCACCTAAGTTTGTATTGAAACCAAAAATAAGAACAAGCCTACCTAATGAGTCCCTATGTACATGAATCATGAAGACGTTGGGTGCATGACTGATTTTACAAAAGAGGTTTGCAACACTCAACAAATTCATCATATCACTTATTGTAGGGATTTGGTGCCTAATAATACCTATTTTGGGCACCAACAAAGCACAAGGATTTAAGCTCTTACGAACCAAACCTTCATCCAACAACTCCTTTACTTGAGGAATAACCTCAAGCCCAAGAGGTGTGGCAATGCTAGCAAGTGTCTTTTTACAAAAGAGAAAATGTGGAGGTTGTCTAAGAGGGAAAGTTTCTTTAATGTTTGTCTTTATTGTAAAATGAGTTTCCTTCTTAGCTAACCTCTTGGAGGAGACACTTACCTCCTTACACTTCTCTTTAACCACTAATGGTTGTCCATCTTCTTGGGGGTAGATTTCTTCACTAGATTTTTCCCCTTTTGCATCTTCACTTTCACTAGAGGAAGGTGAAGTAGTAGCCTCATCTTGGCTACTATAAATGTCTTGGCCCCTCATAATCATGGTTTTTGTGGTGGGGCATGGAGAAGTAATGTGTCCTCTTCCAAGACATTTAAAGCACTTTATAGAGCTAGTTTTCTCTTGCATACTAGCCTTAGGGGCTTGCTTTTCTATTGCCTTCCCCTTATCATCTTTTGGCTTAGAAGGTGTCACCCCTAAGATGCCTTGACCTTGGTCTTTCTTTGGATAAGAGTGAGAGCCATAAGATTTTGAAGTAGACTTCTTTTTAAGTTGTTGCTCTACCTTTATTTCCCAATCTAAGTTAGCCTCTACATTGTCCTTCCCATGGAAGTATGAGAGGTTAATGTTAGCCTCTTGAGGCTTTCTTTCCTTTTCTCTTCTTTGGGAGTGAGGTCTAAGATGTGACCTATGCCTTCCTTCATAATAGTCACGAAGTTCTTCACTTAGGCTCTTGCAAGAGTTATGACTACTATAGGAGGCATGTTTTTCTCTTTTCATTTCTTTCATTATTTTTCTTCTTTCTTCCTTTCTTATTTTCTTTCTTTCATCTTGACTTATTTCTTCCACTCTTTTTTTTCCTTTTTCTTTTCTCTCTTGTTTTTCTTTCCATAACTTGAGGGAACTCAACTCATCTAAGATTTTAGATAAAGGGTCTTTATGACTAGTACCCTCGCCATTAACACTAGATGAATGATGACTCATGTTGGTTCCTAAGTTGTGGTTCTATCTTGTTGGTGGTTTGAAAACAAAAGGTAAAAGAAACTATGGTTGAAACTAGCCAAAATAAACACTAAAAGAGGTGTGAAAGACAAAGGAAAAGAGGTGAGAGGAGGCACCATCCATGAAAATACAAAAAATTCCCTACTACAAAGACTACTCAAAATACCTCGAAATACAAGACAAAAACCCTATAACACTAGAATGGCCAAAATACAAGGCCCAAACGAAGGAAAAACCTATTCTAATATTTACAAAGATAAGCGGGCTCATACTTAGTCCATGGGCTCGAAATCTATCCTAAGGATCATGAGAACCCTAGGGCTTTCCCTTGGATCTCTGGCCCAATCTGCTTGGAGTCTTCTATCCAATGCCCTTGCGGGGTAGGATTGCATCATCATTTCACTCTCACAACAAATAGGAATCATGTACCTGCATGGAAGAAATAATCACACAACACACAATGATCAGAATAAGCAAATGCATATAATTAAGCATGATACAATATCAATATTGATGGAAGTAACAATGACTTGTCAAAAATTTAGATGAAATTCAATATGTAAATCAAATCTTTGCCCCTGAAACCCTCTGTGTAATATCTCGGGGCCTGATTTTTACCAAATTAAGGCACCAGAGAAGAAGATCATAATCTAAATGACTGATTCCCAAAAACACAATAAAAACCAATGTAAAAACTAAAAAGCAATGTCATAGATACCAACTGGTAAGGGAATAAGGACTGACTTTTATTCAAAAGAAATAGAACCCCCAAGATGTTTGAGAGCTTGGTCTCTCCCTTCCTGAAAACCGACTAAAAACTGCCTAACCCCCCTGCTGTTACTCCATAATTTATTCTGCAATTACTGCTTAAGGCAGTTACATATGGTCCTAAATCACTACAGATTCAGTTATGATTAACCCTTTGTGCCTAACTAGGGTTTCAAAACATCACAACAAAGACAGACCATTGAACAATGGATTTTCATCATTAACATACAACAGAGACATACCTTCGATGGAAGCGCAAACACTAACTCCACAAACGCGAACTCGAAAATGTGGTTGCAGTCACAGAAGCGTAGCCCAGTTTGCGACAAAAACGAACTCAGGCAGAAGGAGAAACAACAATAACGCCCTGGGAGTACCCTTTCCGGGACTTTTTCCTTTCCTACTTTTCTTCGACCTGCGAAAGTGAGCAAATGTTAAAACGACGAACGCCTAATGTTAAAATGAAAGGACGTACCTCAATGGATAAGTGGCAAAGACGATCTCCACAAACACGATCTCCACAATGTGGTTGCAGTCACAGAAGCGCAGGCCAGTTTGACACAAAGACGATCTCAAGCAGAAGGATAAAGAAGAAGAACGATAGGGTTCAAGCGTGCGGGTTGTGCAATTTCAGAAGTTTAATATATAATGATAACAACATCGGTTTTTTTAAAAATAACCGATGTTAACATCAACTACGTAATATCAGTTTTAATAAAACCGATGTTAACATCGACTCGATAACATCGGTTTTTCCAAAACCGATGTTAACAACGGCATACTAACATCGGTTTTTGAAAAACCGATGTTAACTAAGTCTACTTATTTACAAAAATGCCACCGCACTTTTGTTAACATCAGTTTTGTGAATAACCGATGTTAAAGGTCCGATGTTATATGTAAAAATTGTAGTAGTGTAGCATTGCATTAATACTATCATCTATTTAGTTATCTATGACAACTTATATAATTTGTTCTTTGTTGATGAAAATATTAGGTTTATCTAAATTCATTATGGAAGACTATGAATGGCCTAATTGATTTATAAGACAACGCATCAAGTCAAAAGGTGACTCTTGAGAAATCATCTGTTCTACTGATGATCACCTCTTGGGATCCAAGTTTGAATCTTATAATTAATAGATGCATGCTTGTTCTTTTTCTTGTTTAAAAATCCCAAATGGCATGTACCAAATTAAAATACTTACCTGGACAAGATAACTAGTTTTAAAATTTATATTTAGTCAATAGACCATCCTCTACAAAGTAGATATAATTATCACACCATGGTTTTTACATTGGACTTGGTGCTCCTACATCTTCAGAGTTGATAGCTACACAATGATAGAAGCAAACACATTTGTATGGACTCTTGCCAAGGCATTGTCCGAAGCCTCGGTAGCTTCTAAATTTGAAGAAGCATTCCCTCCTACAATTTGCAAGATTGCACCTTGTCTTGTGTAACACTTGATGACATCTTTTGAATACAACTGCTTCACTTGTCCCAAAAATAACTAAAAAAAATTCAAAAAGAAGAAAGGTTAGTGCGAATTTGTGATGATCAATTATGTTTTCAGTCCCTTCAATTAGGGAGTCTATTGTTTTAGTTTTCATAAAAAAATGTAATTTTTTTAGTCTTTCAAATTCAAAAAATAATTTTTTTAGACCCTCCGATGGAATTTCAGAGGCTAAAAAGTGAAAAAATATTTAGAATGGACTATAAATAATATTTTTTGAATTTGAGGGACTAAAAAAATTGACTTCCTAATTTGATGAACTAAAACATAATTAACTCAATTATTGAACAATGAAAAGTTTTGCACTATACATTCATGGATGTTAAGAAATTGTAAAGTGTGAAGAAATTAGCAAACCTAAAATAATAAAGATAAAGGCAGAAATCAGGGCGAAAGAAAGCTTAGCCATCTCTAACAACTGTGATATCAATAACAATGAGCTTTATGCTTTGTAAACTATTTGTTAGTAAAACATGAAAGTATTTGTTTATATAGACTAAATAGTTTGTTGGAACTATAAGAAAATTGAATTAAAGCAATGCAAACATCTACGAAACTATGGTTCAAAAAATGTAGATTGTGTGTTATAGGTCAATGGTTTGTTATGAGTTGATCATTAAAATGCAATAAACGCATAGTTCTTTAAAGAGAACTATGTTGGTAACTTAATCTTAATGTAACCATTATATCTATGTAGTTGTAATTAACCTAAGGTAACTTCTTGAATTCCTTTCATTGATCATCCTAAACCCACTCCCATATATGATGTTCCTTAAACAAAAAATTTAGGTTAGTTAGTATGTGTGGTCTTTGAGAGTGTTTGCCGTCTGGCTAGCCACTGATTGCATGTAGCAAAATTATATTGTTTAGTACGTTCATCTCAGTTTTTATGGCTAAAGTTTAGCTTGTAATGTCACTCCCTAACTCTAGAATAACAGGTGGAGGAGGATAGGAGAGCCATAGTGTATACAACTCTCAAGGCACATTATATCTCCAAGGAGGGAAGGTTCAATTTCTAAGAAACTCTGGAAAGCACCTATCACTGAATCACTGATCATGGTATGTCAAAAGTTAATTTTAAAAGGCATCATCTGCATTATGCAAAATATTTCTGTTAGAATTGGAAGCTTTCTAACTTCCATTCTCCATCCCATATTCCTCATTCTCTTCCCTATCAATATCAGCTTCTCTGTGCTACCTGTTTATGAAGTTCTTTTCAGATTTCAGGATTAAAATTCACTAAAATGAAAATATCCAACTTCCTATCATATGTAGAACATACAATTACCGTGTTTTCAAAATTCAAAATTGGGTAGGAAAAGATCAAATAGACAATAGGAAATTGTTTAATTAATAGGAAATTTTTTTTCACTAAAATGAAATTATATTCATCGATGTGGACTTGTGACAAACTAGGTCCTGCCCTAACGAAAGGAACATACCTCACATTCCCATTAAGCTTAACTCAGTTGCAGAAAACAACAAATAGACACCCTTTCGACTGAGAACAAACTGGATTCAACCATAGTACCCACATCGAAGGAAAACAAACACTTGACGGACAGGGGTTCTTACCTACACAGATGTGGAAGCAAAGCAACCATGATGATTCACCAAGATGTTTTGATGATGCCAAAGCTCAAAGATCTATTTCAAGATTAAAGAATCAAGCATTCAAGATTCTACTCAAAGATTCAAGAATCAAATGAAGAAATCAAGAAGCATCAAGCCAAGTCAAAGTAGGTAGTAAAAATTATTTTTCAAAAAACAAAAACATCAAATAGCACACTTTTTGTTTTAAAAAGGATTTTCTGAAATCTTCTAAGTTACCAGAGTTTTTACTCTCTGGTAATCGATTACAATTTGGTAGTAATTGATTACCAGTGACCAGGATGGTTTTCAAACTGGTTTCAGTGCTTTGCAACATTTCAAAATAATTTTCAAATAGTGTAATCGATTACACTATATTAGTAATCGATTACAAGTGAATCTAAACGTTGGAATTCAAATCCAATTGTGAAGAGTCACAACTTTTCAAAAAATACATTGTGTAATCAATTACACCATTATGGTAATCGATTACAGTGAATGTTTTTGAAGAAAATGTTAAGAGTTATAACTCATGTTTTTCTCAAAAGGTATCAAGGTTCTATAAATATAAGACCTTGGCATGCATTTTATATACAATAGCACAAAAAAACACATCTAATTACACAGAATTTTCCACTGCTTTTCTCTTGCAAAACCTTTGCCAAATTCATTCTAAGTTTTTGTTCAATCTTTCCTTGAAGAAAGGAAAATTCTGCAAAAACAAAAATTATGCTATCCTTCTGTTTTCTCTGTTGGATCGAGTGTCCTCAGAATAATTACGAAGGGGGGGGGGTTGAATTAATTATTCCTAAAACTTTACCAATTAAAAATTACTCTTTTAAGGCTTTTACATTTGTTGTTAAGAGAATATGGAGTAGAAGAAAAACTTAACAGAAAGTAAAAGCGAAAGTTTCTTCATAGTCTATACCTTCTTCTTGGTTATATCCTTTTGCTACAAGTCTAGCTTTATTCCTAATTACTATACCATTTTCATCCAATTTATTTCTAAATACCCATTTAGTTCCTATGCTTGGATAATCTGAAGGTTTTTCTACTAATTCCCATACATCATTTCTTTCAAATTGATTTAATTCTTCTTGCATAGCTACTATCCAATGGTCATCTATAATAGCTTCTTTAAAGTTTTTAGGTTTTATTAATGAAACAAATGCCATATTATTGCATAAATCTTTAAGAGAATGTCTAGTTGTTACCCCTTTTGAGATATCACCGATGATGTTATCAAGAGGATGATTTCTCGAAGTTTTCCATTCTTTAGGAAGATTATCATTTTCTTGTGTTGTGTCATCTTGATCATCCTTGTCTTCATCATCTCTCTTTCTTTTCAGATTTCTTTCTTCATTTTGAGTATCTTCCAAAGTATCTGTAATATCATCAACAAACTCCTTTCTCGGGGAGGTAATGTTAGTTTCATCAAAAGTAACATGTATTGATTCCTCAATTGTCATAGTTCTTTTGTTGTATATTCTAAATGCTTTACTATGTAAGGAATACCCAAGGAAGATACCCTCATCTACCTTGGCATCAAACTTTCCTAGACTTTCTTTACCATTGTTTAGAATAAAACATTTACATCCAATAACATGTAACTGTGCAATATTTGGTTTTCTATTGTTAAAAAGTTCATATGGGGTTTTCTTAAGAATAGGTCTAATTAAGGCTCTGTTCATAATATAACATGCGGTGTTAATCGATTCTGCCCAAAAGTATTTTGGAAGAGGTGTGTCATTTAAAAGAGTTCTAGCAATTTCTTCTAGGGCTCTATTTTTCCTTTCTACTACTCCATTTTGTTGGGGTGTCCTGGGTTCAGAAAAATTGTGTTCTATACCATACTCATCACAAAACATTTCAAAATCATTGTTTTCAAATTCACCTCCATGATCACTTCTGATGGAGATGATTTTGAGATTCTTTTTGTTTTGAATAACTTTGGCAAGTCTTCTAAATGCATGAAATGCATCATTCTTATGAGTAAGAAATAAAGTCCAAGTATATCTAGAATAATCATCAACAATTACTAATGCATAGTAACTTCCACCAAAACTCATGACCCTAGATGGTCCAAACAAATCCATGTGTAATAATTGCAATGGTTGAGTGGTAGAAACAATATTTTTAGATTTAAAGGATACTTTTGTTTGTTTACCTTTTTGGCATGCATCACATAACTTATCTTTTTCAAATTTTAATCTAGGCAATCCAATAACTAGATCTTTTGAAATTAACCTATTTAGATGATCCATGTTAATATGAGCAATTCTCTTATGCCATAACCATGAATCACAGTCTTTACTTAAAAAGAATCTATCATTTATAGATTTTTGTTTTAGATCAATCATGTAGACATTATTTTCTCTAAAACCTATATGTTCAAAATCTTTGTCATGCTCATGCTTAATAACACATTTTTCAGAATCAAAAGATACTTTATATCCTTTATCACATAATTGACTAACACTTAATAAACTATGTTTCAAACCTTCTACAAGCAACACATTTTCAATAGGAGTAGAAGAACTCGTACCTATTTTACCTACTCCAATAATTTTGCCCTTGTTGTTGTCGCCGTATGTAACATGTCCACTTTTCTTGGGGGAAATAGTTGTGAATTTGGATACATCACCGGTCATGTGCTTAGAACATCCACTGTCTATGTACTATTTCTTCCTTATAGAATCTTCTTTGTTATTCTCATCAGATTTTGTCATGAGACACAAATTGACTTGGTCTTCATCATGATCTTGGAATAACATGTTCTTGAAAATACTTTTGAAAGACAAAGAATCTAAAGAGGCCATTAATCTTGAAGTTGTTAGACTTTCTACAAGAAACCTACTTTGATACCACTTGTTGGATTGAGTGGCCTTAGAATAATTAAGAGGGGGGGGTTGAATTAATTATTCCTAAAACTTTACCAATTAAAAATTACTCTTTTAAGGCTTTTACTTTTGTTGTTAAGAGAATATGGAGTAGAAGAGAAACTTAACAGAAAGTAAAAGCAAAAATTAAATGCACAGCGGAAAGTAAAAGAGTAGGGAAGAAGGAAACAAACACACAAGAGTTTTTATACTGGTTCGGCAACAACCCGTGCCTACCTCCAGTCCCCAAGCGGCCTGCGGTCCTTGAGATTTCTTTCAACCTTGTAAAAATCCTTTTACAAGCAAAGATCCACAAGGGATGTACCCTCCCTTGTTCTCTTTGAAACCCTAGTGGATGTACCCTCCACTAGAACTGATCCACAAGAGATGTACCCTCTCTTGTTCTCAGTCAAACCCAAGTAGATGTACCCTCTACTTGTACCACAAAGGATGTACCCTCCAATGTGTTAAGACAAAGATCTCAGGCTGTTAAACCTTTGATACTTTGTGAATGGGGATACAAAAGAATTCTCAGGCGGTTAAACCTTTGAACGCTTTTGTATTAGGGAATGGGAAGAATCAAAAGAATTCTCAGACTGTGTCGTTTTGAATTCTTTGACAAGTGAGAAGGGAGACACAAAAGAATTCAGGCGGTTAGTCCCTTGCTCTTTTGGAAAAGAGAGAAGAGAGACACAAAAAGAATTCAGGCGGTTAGTCCTTGGCGAATTCTTTTTGGCAAAGGGAGAAGAGAATGAAAAGATGAATAGCACGAGTTTTCAAGGTTTAGAAAACCAGAAAACTTCAGAAAGCTTTTGGTACAAAAGAAGAAGAAGTTCAAAGAGATTCAAGGCTTGTAAAGGATTGTATGAAATAAGTGTTCAAGATTGTTGTTAGAAAGATTTATTCAAAATGAAAAACAAAGCCTTGCTTTTATAGACTCTTCATGTCTAGTCAAGAAGGCCATCCAGAAGAGTTATAACTTTTTAGAAAAACTTAAAACCCATTTGAAAAAGTCAAAACCTTTTTGAAGAGTTACATCTTTTGATTTTTCAGAAATAGTCACTGGTAATCCATTACCAAATAAGTGTAATCGATTACACAAAGCTTTTGAGTGAAACAATGTGACTCTTCATTTTTAAATTTGAATTTCAACGTTCAAGGACACTGGTAATCGATTACCAAAACATTGTAATCGATTACAGCCTTTTGAAAATATTTGGAACGTTGTAAATTCAGTTTGAAAACTTTTTCAAACTCATTTTGCTACTGGTAATCGATTACAACAATATGGTAATCGATTACCATAGAGTAAAAACTCTTTGGTAAAGGTTTTGTCAAAAACTCATGTGCTATTCAAAGTTTTGAAAAAACTTTTTAATACTTATCTTGATTGAGTCTTTTCTTCATTCTTGAATCTTGAGTCTTGAATCTTGATCTTGATTCTTGAGATCTTGAATCTTGAATCTTGATTCTTGATTGTAGACTTTCTTCTTGAGTCTTGAATTCTTCTTGATTCTTGAACTCTTGACTTGTTCTTGATTCACTTGAGTTGTTCTTTGATCTTTTGAGCTTTTTGTTCATCACCTTTGTCATCATCTTTTGTTGTCATCATTGTTATCATCAAAACACCTTTGAATCATTGTTGATTCATCATGAAGCTTTGCTTCCACAATCTCCCCCTTTTTGATGATGACAACTTCTGAAATCAAGAAACACACATACACTTTTTCCTAGTCGATCACTCTTATAAATGCTCCCCCTTTGTTTTTGAATTTATGCTTCTCTTAAAATTAAATTGTTTACTCATGCGAGTTCTTGATTTATCCCTATTTCTCTCCCCCTTTGGCATAAACAAAAAGCCAAAGTGCGTATCAAACTTAAAGTATGCTAATATATCTTAAGCATTCACACAACATTCATAAAAATATTAACCACAACATGAAGTAACAATCATAAACAGATTAACTTATAAAATACACATAGTCAAATAACATACTTGTTCAACCAAACCATGCAAATAAGGAAATAATAAATTGTTCAAATACCATAGTAATATAGAGATTTATTTTGATAAGTCACTAACATCTATTAGTCCTAATTCTCTTCTTATGTTATAGAAGGTATATTTACTTAGTGGTTTTGTAAAGATGTCTGCAAGTTGATTTTTAGTATCTACAAATTCTAAAACAACATCACCTTTTAAAACATGATCTCTAATAAAATGATGCCTAATTTCTATATGCTTGGTTCTAGAATGAAGAACTGGATTCTTAGATATGTTTATGGCACTTGTGTTGTCACATTTTATGGGAATGTGATCTAATACTATTCCATAGTCAGATAGTTGTTGTTTCATCCACAAAATTTGTGCACAACAATTACCAGCAGAAATATATTCTGCTTCTGCTGTGGATAAAGCTACACTATTTTGTTTCTTGCTATTCCAAGAAACAAGTGCAGACCCTATGAATTGACATGTACCACTAGTACTCTTCCTATCTGTTTTTGATCCAACAAAGTCTGAATCTGAGTATCCTACTAGGTTACATAAAGAATTCTTAGGATACCATAATCCTAAACTAATTGTTCCTAATAGATATCTTATGATTCTTTTTACTGCCAATAAATGTGAAAACTTTGGATTTGATTGAAATCTGGCACACATGCATACACTAAACATAATATATGGCCTACTTGCAGATAAGTAAAGTAGAGATCCAATCATACCTCTGTATTGCTTCGGATCAATAGGTTGTCCAGATTCATCTTTATCAAGATAACAACTTGTATTCATAGGAGTAGCCAAGTGTTTTGAGTTTTCCATTCCAAATCTCTTAATGAGTTCTTTGCAATACTTTGCTTGATTGACGAAGATCCCATCATTTGTTTGTTTGATTTGTAATCCATGAAAGTAATTTAACTCACCCATCATGGACATCTCAAACTCACTTTGCATATCAATAGAAAACTCCTTGCACAAAGATTCATTAGTAGATCCAAAAATTATATCATCAACATAAATTTGTACTAACAAGATATTATTATCCTTCTTTTTTTATGAATAAGGTAGTATCTACTTTTCCTCTAGTAAAATTCTTTTCTAATAGGAATTTACTTAATCTTTCATACCAAGCCCTAGGTGCTTGTTTTAGGCCATAAAGTGCCTTCTTTAATCTATAGACATGGTATAGTTTTTGTGAATCTTCAAACCCAGGAGGTTGTTCCACATATACCTCCTCCTGAATCAGACCATTTAAGAAAGCACTTTTGACATCCATTTGATATAGTTTAAAATTCATAATAGATGCATATGCTAATAACATCCTAATTGCTTCTAATCTAGCTACAGGTGCAAAAGTTTCTTCATAGTCTATACCTTCTTCTTGGTTATATCCTTTTGCTACAAGTCTAGCTTTATTCCTAATTACTATACCATTTTCATCCAATTTATTTCTAAATACCCATTTAGTTCCTATGCTTGGATAATCTGAAGGTTTTTCTACTAATTCCCATACATCATTTCTTTCAAATTGATTTAATTCTTCTTGCATAGCTACTATCCAATGGTCATCTATAATAGCTTCTTTAAAGTTTTTAGGTTTTATTAATGAAACAAATGCCATATTATTGCATAAATCTTTAAGAGAATGTCTAGTTGTTACCCCTTTTGAGATATCACCGATGATGTTATCAAGAGGATGATTTCTCGAAGTTTTCCATTCTTTAGGAAGATTATCATTTTCTTGTGTTGTGTCATCTTGATCATCCTTGTCTTCATCATCTCTCTTTCTTTTCAGATTTCTTTCTTCATTTTGAGTATCTTCCAAAGTATCTGTAATATCATCAACAAACTCCTTTCTCGGGGAGGTAATGTTAGTTTCATCAAAAGTAACATGTATTGATTCCTCAATTGTCATAGTTCTTTTGTTGTATATTCTAAATGCTTTACTATGTAAGGAATACCCAAGGAAGATACCCTCATCTACCTTGGCATCAAACTTTCCTAGACTTTCTTTACCATTGTTTAGAATAAAACATTTACATCCAATAACATGTAACTGTGCAATATTTGGTTTTCTATTGTTAAAAAGTTCATATGGGGTTTTCTTAAGAATAGGTCTAATTAAGGCTCTGTTCATAATATAACATGCGGTGTTAATCGATTCTGCCCAAAAGTATTTTGGAAGAGGTGTGTCATTTAAAAGAGTTCTAGCAATTTCTTCTAGGGCTCTATTTTTCCTTTCTACTACTCCATTTTGTTGGGGTGTCCTGGGTTCAGAAAAATTGTGTTCTATACCATACTCATCACAAAACATTTCAAAATCATTGTTTTCAAATTCACCTCCATGATCACTTCTGATGGAGATGATTTTGAGATTCTTTTTGTTTTGAATAACTTTGGCAAGTCTTCTAAATGCATGAAATGCATCATTCTTATGAGTAAGAAATAAAGTCCAAGTATATCTAGAATAATCATCAACAATTACTAATGCATAGTAACTTCCACCAAAACTCATGACCCTAGATGGTCCAAACAAATCCATGTGTAATAATTGCAATGGTTGAGTGGTAGAAACAATATTTTTAGATTTAAAGGATACTTTTGTTTGTTTACCTTTTTGGCATGCATCACATAACTTATCTTTTTCAAATTTTAATCTAGGCAATCCAATAACTAGATCTTTTGAAATTAACCTATTTAGATGATCCATGTTAATATGAGCAATTCTCTTATGCCATAACCATGAATCACAGTCTTTACTTAAAAAGAATCTATCATTTATAGATTTTTGTTTTAGATCAATCATGTAGACATTATTTTCTCTAAAACCTATATGTTCAAAATCTTTGTCATGCTCATGCTTAATAACACATTTTTCAGAATCAAAAGATACTTTATATCCTTTATCACATAATTGACTAACACTTAATAAACTATGTTTCAAACCTTCTACAAGCAACACATTTTCAATAGGAGTAGAAGAACTCGTACCTATTTTACCTACTCCAATAATTTTGCCCTTGTTGTTGTCGCCGTATGTAACATGTCCACTTTTCTTGGGGGAAATAGTTGTGAATTTGGATACATCACCGGTCATGTGCTTAGAACATCCACTGTCTATGTACTATTTCTTCCTTATAGAATCTTCTTTGTTATTCTCATCAGATTTTGTCATGAGACACAAATTGACTTGGTCTTCATCATGATCTTGGAATAACATGTTCTTGAAAATACTTTTGAAAGACAAAGAATCTAAAGAGGCCATTAATCTTGAAGTTGTTAGACTTTCTACAAGAAACCTACTTTGATACCACTTGTTGGATTGAGTGGCCTTAGAATAATTAAGAGGGGGGGGTTGAATTAATTATTCCTAAAACTTTACCAATTAAAAATTACTCTTTTAAGGCTTTTACTTTTGTTGTTAAGAGAATATGGAGTAGAAGAGAAACTTAACAGAAAGTAAAAGCAAAAATTAAATGCACAGCGGAAAGTAAAAGAGTAGGGAAGAAGGAAACAAACACACAAGAGTTTTTATACTGGTTCGGCAACAACCCGTGCCTACCTCCAGTCCCCAAGCGGCCTGCGGTCCTTGAGATTTCTTTCAACCTTGTAAAAATCCTTTTACAAGCAAAGATCCACAAGGGATGTACCCTCCCTTGTTCTCTTTGAAACCCTAGTGGATGTACCCTCCACTAGAACTGATCCACAAGAGATGTACCCTCTCTTGTTCTCAGTCAAACCCAAGTAGATGTACCCTCTACTTGTACCACAAAGGATGTACCCTCCAATGTGTTAAGACAAAGATCTCAGGCTGTTAAACCTTTGATACTTTGTGAATGGGGATACAAAAGAATTCTCAGGCGGTTAAACCTTTGAACGCTTTTGTATTAGGGAATGGGAAGAATCAAAAGAATTCTCAGACTGTGTCGTTTTGAATTCTTTGACAAGTGAGAAGGGAGACACAAAAGAATTCAGGCGGTTAGTCCCTTGCTCTTTTGGAAAAGAGAGAAGAGAGACACAAAAAGAATTCAGGCGGTTAGTCCTTGGCGAATTCTTTTTGGCAAAGGGAGAAGAGAATGAAAAGATGAATAGCACGAGTTTTCAAGGTTTAGAAAACCAGAAAACTTCAGAAAGCTTTTGGTACAAAAGAAGAAGAAGTTCAAAGAGATTCAAGGCTTGTAAAGGATTGTATGAAATAAGTGTTCAAGATTGTTGTTAGAAAGATTTATTCAAAATGAAAAACAAAGCCTTGCTTTTATAGACTCTTCATGTCTAGTCAAGAAGGCCATCCAGAAGAGTTATAACTTTTTAGAAAAACTTAAAACCCATTTGAAAAAGTCAAAACCTTTTGAAGAGTTACATCTTTTGATTTTTCAGAAATAGTCACTGGTAATCCATTACCAAATAAGTGTAATCGATTACACAAAGCTTTTGAGTGAAACAATGTGACTCTTCATTTTTAAATTTGAATTTCAACGTTCAAGGACACTGGTAATCGATTACCAAAACATTGTAATCGATTACAGCCTTTTGAAAATATTTGGAACGTTGTAAATTCAGTTTGAAAACTTTTTCAAACTCATTTTGCTACTGGTAATCGATTACAACAATATGGTAATCGATTACCATAGAGTAAAAACTCTTTGGTAAAGGTTTTGTCAAAAACTCATGTGCTATTCAAAGTTTTGAAAAAACTTTTTAATACTTATCTTGATTGAGTCTTTTCTTCATTCTTGAATCTTGAGTCTTGAATCTTGATCTTGATTCTTGAGATCTTGAATCTTGAATCTTGATTCTTGATTGTAGACTTTCTTCTTGAGTCTTGAATTCTTCTTGATTCTTGAACTCTTGACTTGTTCTTGATTCACTTGAGTTGTTCTTTGATCTTTTGAGCTTTTTGTTCATCACCTTTGTCATCATCTTTTGTTGTCATCATTGTTATCATCAAAACACCTTTGAATCATTGTTGATTCATCATGAAGCTTTGCTTCCACAATCTCCCCCTTTTTGATGATGACAACTTCTGAAATCAAGAAACACACATACACTTTTTCCTAGTCGATCACTCTTATAAATGCTCCCCCTTTGTTTTTGAATTTATGCTTCTCTTAAAATTAAATTGTTTACTCATGCGAGTTCTTGATTTATCCCTATTTCTCTCCCCCTTTGGCATAAACAAAAAGCCAAAGTGCGTATCAAACTTAAAGTATGCTAATATATCTTAAGCATTCACACAACATTCATAAAAATATTAACCACAACATGAAGTAACAATCATAAACAGATTAACTTATAAAATACACATAGTCAAATAACATACTTGTTCAACCAAACCATGCAAATAAGGAAATAATAAATTGTTCAAATACCATAGTAATATAGAGATTTATTTTGATAAGTCACTAACATCTATTAGTCCTAATTCTCTTCTTATGTTATAGAAGGTATATTTACTTAGTGGTTTTGTAAAGATGTCTGCAAGTTGATTTTTAGTATCTACAAATTCTAAAACAACATCACCTTTTAAAACATGATCTCTAATAAAATGATGCCTAATTTCTATATGCTTGGTTCTAGAATGAAGAACTGGATTCTTAGATATGTTTATGGCACTTGTGTTGTCACATTTTATGGGAATGTGATCTAATACTATTCCATAGTCAGATAGTTGTTGTTTCATCCACAAAATTTGTGCACAACAATTACCAGCAGAAATATATTCTGCTTCTGCTGTGGATAAAGCTACACTATTTTGTTTCTTGCTATTCCAAGAAACAAGTGCAGACCCTATGAATTGACATGTACCACTAGTACTCTTCCTATCTGTTTTTGATCCAACAAAGTCTGAATCTGAGTATCCTACTAGGTTACATAAAGAATTCTTAGGATACCATAATCCTAAACTAATTGTTCCTAATAGATATCTTATGATTCTTTTTACTGCCAATAAATGTGAAAACTTTGGATTTGATTGAAATCTGGCACACATGCATACACTAAACATAATATATGGCCTACTTGCAGATAAGTAAAGTAGAGATCCAATCATACCTCTGTATTGCTTCGGATCAATAGGTTGTCCAGATTCATCTTTATCAAGATAACAACTTGTATTCATAGGAGTAGCCAAGTGTTTTGAGTTTTCCATTCCAAATCTCTTAATGAGTTCTTTGCAATACTTTGCTTGATTGACGAAGATCCCATCATTTGTTTGTTTGATTTGTAATCCATGAAAGTAATTTAACTCACCCATCATGGACATCTCAAACTCACTTTGCATATCAATAGAAAACTCCTTGCACAAAGATTCATTAGTAGATCCAAAAATTATATCATCAACATAAATTTGTACTAACAAGATATTATTATCCTTCTTTTTTTATGAATAAGGTAGTATCTACTTTTCCTCTAGTAAAATTCTTTTCTAATAGGAATTTACTTAATCTTTCATACCAAGCCCTAGGTGCTTGTTTTAGGCCATAAAGTGCCTTCTTTAATCTATAGACATGGTATAGTTTTTGTGAATCTTCAAACCCAGGAGGTTGTTCCACATATACCTCCTCCTGAATCAGACCATTTAAGAAAGCACTTTTGACATCCATTTGATATAGTTTAAAATTCATAATAGATGCATATGCTAATAACATCCTAATTGCTTCTAATCTAGCTACAGGTGCAAAAGTTTCTTCATAGTCTATACCTTCTTCTTGGTTATATCCTTTTGCTACAAGTCTAGCTTTATTCCTAATTACTATACCATTTTCATCCAATTTATTTCTAAATACCCATTTAGTTCCTATGCTTGGATAATCTGAAGGTTTTTCTACTAATTCCCATACATCATTTCTTTCAAATTGATTTAATTCTTCTTGCATAGCTACTATCCAATGGTCATCTATAATAGCTTCTTTAAAGTTTTTAGGTTTTATTAATGAAACAAATGCCATATTATTGCATAAATCTTTAAGAGAATGTCTAGTTGTTACCCCTTTTGAGATATCACCGATGATGTTATCAAGAGGATGATTTCTCGAAGTTTTCCATTCTTTAGGAAGATTATCATTTTCTTGTGTTGTGTCATCTTGATCATCCTTGTCTTCATCATCTCTCTTTCTTTTCAGATTTCTTTCTTCATTTTGAGTATCTTCCAAAGTATCTGTAATATCATCAACAAACTCCTTTCTCGGGGAGGTAATGTTAGTTTCATCAAAAGTAACATGTATTGATTCCTCAATTGTCATAGTTCTTTTGTTGTATATTCTAAATGCTTTACTATGTAAGGAATACCCAAGGAAGATACCCTCATCTACCTTGGCATCAAACTTTCCTAGACTTTCTTTACCATTGTTTAGAATAAAACATTTACATCCAATAACATGTAACTGTGCAATATTTGGTTTTCTATTGTTAAAAAGTTCATATGGGGTTTTCTTAAGAATAGGTCTAATTAAGGCTCTGTTCATAATATAACATGCGGTGTTAATCGATTCTGCCCAAAAGTATTTTGGAAGAGGTGTGTCATTTAAAAGAGTTCTAGCAATTTCTTCTAGGGCTCTATTTTTCCTTTCTACTACTCCATTTTGTTGGGGTGTCCTGGGTTCAGAAAAATTGTGTTCTATACCATACTCATCACAAAACATTTCAAAATCATTGTTTTCAAATTCACCTCCATGATCACTTCTGATGGAGATGATTTTGAGATTCTTTTTGTTTTGAATAACTTTGGCAAGTCTTCTAAATGCATGAAATGCATCATTCTTATGAGTAAGAAATAAAGTCCAAGTATATCTAGAATAATCATCAACAATTACTAATGCATAGTAACTTCCACCAAAACTCATGACCCTAGATGGTCCAAACAAATCCATGTGTAATAATTGCAATGGTTGAGTGGTAGAAACAATATTTTTAGATTTAAAGGATACTTTTGTTTGTTTACCTTTTTGGCATGCATCACATAACTTATCTTTTTCAAATTTTAATCTAGGCAATCCAATAACTAGATCTTTTGAAATTAACCTATTTAGATGATCCATGTTAATATGAGCAATTCTCTTATGCCATAACCATGAATCACAGTCTTTACTTAAAAAGAATCTATCATTTATAGATTTTTGTTTTAGATCAATCATGTAGACATTATTTTCTCTAAAACCTATATGTTCAAAATCTTTGTCATGCTCATGCTTAATAACACATTTTTCAGAATCAAAAGATACTTTATATCCTTTATCACATAATTGACTAACACTTAATAAACTATGTTTCAAACCTTCTACAAGCAACACATTTTCAATAGGAGTAGAAGAACTCGTACCTATTTTACCTACTCCAATAATTTTGCCCTTGTTGTTGTCGCCGTATGTAACATGTCCACTTTTCTTGGGGGAAATAGTTGTGAATTTGGATACATCACCGGTCATGTGCTTAGAACATCCACTGTCTATGTACTATTTCTTCCTTATAGAATCTTCTTTGTTATTCTCATCAGATTTTGTCATGAGACACAAATTGACTTGGTCTTCATCATGATCTTGGAATAACATGTTCTTGAAAATACTTTTGAAAGACAAAGAATCTAAAGAGGCCATTAATCTTGAAGTTGTTAGACTTTCTACAAGAAACCTACTTTGATACCACTTGTTGGATTGAGTGGCCTTAGAATAATTAAGAGGGGGGGTTGAATTAATTATTCCTAAAACTTTACCAATTAAAAATTACTCTTTTAAGGCTTTTACTTTTGTTGTTAAGAGAATATGGAGTAGAAGAGAAACTTAACAGAAAGTAAAAGCAAAAATTAAATGCACAGCGGAAAGTAAAAGAGTAGGGAAGAAGGAAACAAACACACAAGAGTTTTTATACTGGTTCGGCAACAACCCGTGCCTACCTCCAGTCCCCAAGCGGCCTGCGGTCCTTGAGATTTCTTTCAACCTTGTAAAAATCCTTTTACAAGCAAAGATCCACAAGGGATGTACCCTCCCTTGTTCTCTTTGAAACCCTAGTGGATGTACCCTCCACTAGAACTGATCCACAAGAGATGTACCCTCTCTTGTTCTCAGTCAAACCCAAGTAGATGTACCCTCTACTTGTACCACAAAGGATGTACCCTCCAATGTGTTAAGACAAAGATCTCAGGCTGTTAAACCTTTGATACTTTGTGAATGGGGATACAAAAGAATTCTCAGGCGGTTAAACCTTTGAACGCTTTTGTATTAGGGAATGGGAAGAATCAAAAGAATTCTCAGACTGTGTCGTTTTGAATTCTTTGACAAGTGAGAAGGGAGACACAAAAGAATTCAGGCGGTTAGTCCCTTGCTCTTTTGGAAAAGAGAGAAGAGAGACACAAAAAGAATTCAGGCGGTTAGTCCTTGGCGAATTCTTTTGGCAAAGGGAGAAGAGAATGAAAAGATGAATAGCACGAGTTTTCAAGGTTTAGAAAACCAGAAAACTTCAGAAAGCTTTTGGTACAAAAGAAGAAGAAGTTCAAAGAGATTCAAGGCTTGTAAAGGATTGTATGAAATAAGTGTTCAAGATTGTTGTTAGAAAGATTTATTCAAAATGAAAAACAAAGCCTTGCTTTTATAGACTCTTCATGTCTAGTCAAGAAGGCCATCCAGAAGAGTTATAACTTTTTAGAAAAACTTAAAACCCATTTGAAAAAGTCAAAACCTTTTTGAAGAGTTACATCTTTTGATTTTTCAGAAATAGTCACTGGTAATCCATTACCAAATAAGTGTAATCGATTACACAAAGCTTTTGAGTGAAACAATGTGACTCTTCATTTTTAAATTTGAATTTCAACGTTCAAGGACACTGGTAATCGATTACCAAAACATTGTAATCGATTACAGCCTTTTGAAAATATTTGGAACGTTGTAAATTCAGTTTGAAAACTTTTTCAAACTCATTTTGCTACTGGTAATCGATTACAACAATATGGTAATCGATTACCATAGAGTAAAAACTCTTTGGTAAAGGTTTTGTCAAAAACTCATGTGCTATTCAAAGTTTTGAAAAAACTTTTAATACTTATCTTGATTGAGTCTTTTCTTCATTCTTGAATCTTGAGTCTTGAATCTTGATCTTGATTCTTGAGATCTTGAATCTTGAATCTTGATTCTTGATTGTAGACTTTCTTCTTGAGTCTTGAATTCTTCTTGATTCTTGAACTCTTGACTTGTTCTTGATTCACTTGAGTTGTTCTTTGATCTTTTGAGCTTTTTGTTCATCACCTTTGTCATCATCTTTTGTTGTCATCATTGTTATCATCAAAACACCTTTGAATCATTGTTGATTCATCATGAAGCTTTGCTTCCACAATCTCCCCCTTTTTGATGATGACAACTTCTGAAATCAAGAAACACACATACACTTTTTCCTAGTCGATCACTCTTATAAATGCTCCCCCTTTGTTTTTGAATTTATGCTTCTCTTAAAATTAAATTGTTTACTCATGCGAGTTCTTGATTTATCCCTATTTCTCTCCCCCTTTGGCATAAACAAAAAGCCAAAGTGCGTATCAAACTTAAAGTATGCTAATATATCTTAAGCATTCACACAACATTCATAAAAATATTAACCACAACATGAAGTAACAATCATAAACAGATTAACTTATAAAATACACATAGTCAAATAACATACTTGTTCAACCAAACCATGCAAATAAGGAAATAATAAATTGTTCAAATACCATAGTAATATAGAGATTTATTTTGATAAGTCACTAACATCTATTAGTCCTAATTCTCTTCTTATGTTATAGAAGGTATATTTACTTAGTGGTTTTGTAAAGATGTCTGCAAGTTGATTTTTAGTATCTACAAATTCTAAAACAACATCACCTTTTAAAACATGATCTCTAATAAAATGATGCCTAATTTCTATATGCTTGGTTCTAGAATGAAGAACTGGATTCTTAGATATGTTTATGGCACTTGTGTTGTCACATTTTATGGGAATGTGATCTAATACTATTCCATAGTCAGATAGTTGTTGTTTCATCCACAAAATTTGTGCACAACAATTACCAGCAGAAATATATTCTGCTTCTGCTGTGGATAAAGCTACACTATTTTGTTTCTTGCTATTCAAGAAACAAGTGCAGACCCTATGAATTGACATGTACCACTAGTACTCTTCCTATCTGTTTTTGATCCAACAAAGTCTGAATCTGAGTATCCTACTAGGTTACATAAAGAATTCTTAGGATACCATAATCCTAAACTAATTGTTCCTAATAGATATCTTATGATTCTTTTTACTGCCAATAAATGTGAAAACTTTGGATTTGATTGAAATCTGGCACACATGCATACACTAAACATAATATATGGCCTACTTGCAGATAAGTAAAGTAGAGATCCAATCATACCTCTGTATTGCTTCGGATCAATAGGTTGTCCAGATTCATCTTTATCAAGATAACAACTTGTATTCATAGGAGTAGCCAAGTGTTTTGAGTTTTCCATTCCAAATCTCTTAATGAGTTCTTTGCAATACTTTGCTTGATTGACGAAGATCCCATCATTTGTTTGTTTGATTTGTAATCCATGAAAGTAATTTAACTCACCCATCATGGACATCTCAAACTCACTTTGCATATCAATAGAAAACTCCTTGCACAAAGATTCATTAGTAGATCCAAAAATTATATCATCAACATAAATTTGTACTAACAAGATATTATTATCCTTCTTTTTTTATGAATAAGGTAGTATCTACTTTTCCTCTAGTAAAATTCTTTTCTAATAGGAATTTACTTAATCTTTCATACCAAGCCCTAGGTGCTTGTTTTAGGCCATAAAGTGCCTTCTTTAATCTATAGACATGGTATAGTTTTGTGAATCTTCAAACCCAGGAGGTTGTTCCACATATACCTCCTCCTGAATCAGACCATTTAAGAAAGCACTTTTGACATCCATTTGATATAGTTTAAAATTCATAATAGATGCATATGCTAATAACATCCTAATTGCTTCTAATCTAGCTACAGGTGCAAAAGTTTCTTCATAGTCTATACCTTCTTCTTGGTTATATCCTTTTGCTACAAGTCTAGCTTTATTCCTAATTACTATACCATTTTCATCCAATTTATTTCTAAATACCCATTTAGTTCCTATGCTTGGATAATCTGAAGGTTTTTCTACTAATTCCCATACATCATTTCTTTCAAATTGATTTAATTCTTCTTGCATAGCTACTATCCAATGGTCATCTATAATAGCTTCTTTAAAGTTTTTAGGTTTTATTAATGAAACAAATGCCATATTATTGCATAAATCTTTAAGAGAATGTCTAGTTGTTACCCCTTTTGAGATATCACCGATGATGTTATCAAGAGGATGATTTCTCGAAGTTTTCCATTCTTTAGGAAGATTATCATTTTCTTGTGTTGTGTCATCTTGATCATCCTTGTCTTCATCATCTCTCTTTCTTTTCAGATTTCTTTCTTCATTTTGAGTATCTTCCAAAGTATCTGTAATATCATCAACAAACTCCTTTCTCGGGGAGGTAATGTTAGTTTCATCAAAAGTAACATGTATTGATTCCTCAATTGTCATAGTTCTTTTGTTGTATATTCTAAATGCTTTACTATGTAAGGAATACCCAAGGAAGATACCCTCATCTACCTTGGCATCAAACTTTCCTAGACTTTCTTTACCATTGTTTAGAATAAAACATTTACATCCAATAACATGTAACTGTGCAATATTTGGTTTTCTATTGTTAAAAAGTTCATATGGGGTTTTCTTAAGAATAGGTCTAATTAAGGCTCTGTTCATAATATAACATGCGGTGTTAATCGATTCTGCCCAAAAGTATTTTGGAAGAGGTGTGTCATTTAAAAGAGTTCTAGCAATTTCTTCTAGGGCTCTATTTTTCCTTTCTACTACTCCATTTTGTTGGGGTGTCCTGGGTTCAGAAAAATTGTGTTCTATACCATACTCATCACAAAACATTTCAAAATCATTGTTTTCAAATTCACCTCCATGATCACTTCTGATGGAGATGATTTTGAGATTCTTTTTGTTTTGAATAACTTTGGCAAGTCTCTAAATGCATGAAATGCATCATTCTTATGAGTAAGAAATAAAGTCCAAGTATATCTAGAATAATCATCAACAATTACTAATGCATAGTAACTTCCACCAAAACTCATGACCTAGATGGTCCAACAAATCATGTGTAATAATTGCAATGGTTGAGTGGTAGAAACAATATTTTTAGATTTAAAGGATACTTTTGTTTGTTTACCTTTTTGGCATGCATCACATAACTTATCTTTTTCAAATTTTAATCTAGGCAATCCAATAACTAGATCTTTTGAATTAACCTATTTAGATGATCCATGTTAATATGAGCAATTCTCTTATGCCATAACCATGAATCACAGTCTTTACTTAAAAAGAATCTATCATTTATAGATTTTTGTTTTAGATCAATCATGTAGACATTATTTTCTCTAAAACCTATATGTTCAAAATCTTTGTCATGCTCATGCTTAATAACACATTTTCAGAATCAAAAGATACTTTATATCCTTATCACATAATTGACTAACACTTAATAAACTATGTTTCAAACCTTCTACAAGCAACACATTTCAATAGAGTAGAAGAACTCGTACCTATTTTACCTACTCAATAATTTTGCCCTTGTTGTTGTCGGTATGTAACATGTCCACTTTTCTTGGGGAAATAGTTGTGAATTTGGATACATCACCGGTCATGTGCTTAGAACATCCACTGTCTATGTACTATTTCTTCCTTATAGAATCTTCTTTGTTATTCTCATCAGATTTTGTCATGAGACACAAATTGACTTGGTCTTCATCATGATCTTGGAATAACATGTTCTTGAAATACTTTTGAAAGACAAAGAATCTAAAGAGGCCATTAATCTTGAAGTTGTTAGACTTTCTACAAGAAACCTACTTTGATACCACTTGTTGGATTGAGTGGCCTTAGAATAATTAAGAAGGGGGGGGTTGAATTAATTATTCTAAACTTTACCAATTAAAATTACTCTTTTAAGGCTTTTACTTTTGTTGTTAAGAGAATATGGAGTAGAAGAGAAACTTAACAGAAAGTAAAAGCGAAATTAAATGCACAGCGGAAAGTAAAAGAGTAGGGAAGAAGGAAACAAAACACAAGAGTTTTATACTGGTTCGGCAACAACCGTGCCTACCCAGTCCCCAAGCGGCCTGCGGTCCTTGAGATTTCTTTCAACCTTGTAAAATCCTTTTACAAGCAAAGATCCACAAGGGATGTACCTCCTTTTCTCTTTGAAACCCTAGTGGATGTACCCTCCACTAGAACTGATCCACAAGAGATGTATCCTCTCTGTTTCTCAGGAAACCCAAGTAGATGTACCCTTTACTTGTACCACAAAGGATTACCCTCAATGTTTAAGACAAAGATCTCAGACTGTTAACCTTTGATACTTTGTAAATGGGATAAAAAGAATTCTCAGGCGGTTAAACCTTTGAACGCTTTTGTATTAGGGAATGGGAGAATCAAAAGAATTCTCAGACTGTGTCACTTGATTCTTTGACAAGGGAGAAGGGAGACCAAAAGATTCAGTGGTTAGTCCTTGTTCTTTTGGAAAAGACGAGAGAGACACAAAAGAATTCAGCGGTTAGTCCTTGGCGAATTCTTTTTGCAAAGGGAGAAGAGAATGAAAAGATGAATAGCACAAGTTTTCAAGGTTTAGAAAACCAGAAACTTCAAAAGCTTTGGTACAAAAGAAGAAGAAGAAGTTCAAAGAGATTCAAGCTTGTAAAGGACTGTATGAAATAAGTGTTCAGATTGTTGTTAGAAAGATTTATTCAAATGCAAACAAAGCCTTGCTTTTATAGACTCTTCATGTCTAGTCAAGAAGGCCATCCAGAAGAGTTATAACTTTTTAGAAAAACTTAAAACCCAATTGAAAAGTCAAAACCTTTTGAAGAGTTACATCTTTTGATTTTTTAGAAACAGTCACTGGTAATCCATTACCAAATAAGTGTAATCGATTACACAAAGCTTTTGAGTGAAACAATGTGACTCTTCATTTTTAAATTTGAATTTCAACGTTCAAGGACACTGGTATCGATTACAAAACATTGTAATCGATTACAGCTTTTGAAAATATTTGGAACATTGTAAATTCAGTTTGAAAACTTTTTCAAACTCATTTACTACTGGTTATCGATTACAACAATATGGTAATCGATTACAGAGTTTTTGAAAAACTTTTTAATACTTATGTGCAATTCAAAGTTTTGAAAGAACTTTTAATACTTATCTGATTGAGTCTTTTCTCATTCTTGAATCTTGAGTCTTGAATCTTGATCTTGATTCTTGAGATCTTGAATCTGAATCTTGATTCTTGATTGTAAACTTTCTTCTTGAGTCTTGAATTCTTCTTGATTCTTGAACTCTTGACTTGTTCTTGATTCACTTAGTTGTTCTTTGATCTTTTGAGCTTTTGTTCATCACCTTGTCATCATCTTCGTTGTCACCATTGTTATCATCAAAACACCTTTGAATCATTGTTGATTCATCATGAAGCTTGCTCCACATTCTCCTCTTCTTCTTTCCTTCTCCCTCTTGCCAAAGAATTCAAAGAACTAACCGTCTGAGAATTCTTTTGATTCCTTAAACAAAAATTCAAAGAACTATCCATCTGAGAATTCTTTGTCTAAACATTGAATTCAAAGAACTAACCATCTGAGAATTATGTGTAAGAAACGGGTAGCTTTTGATTGTAATAGTGAACACAAGGGAGGGTACATCCTTGTGGTTCGCTTCAAGTAGAGGGTACATCTACTTGGTTGTTCAAAGAGAACATGGGAGGGTACATCCTTTGTGGCTCTTTGCTTGTTAAGGATTTTTACATTGAAAGGAAATCTCAAGAGGTTGCTTGAGGACTGGATGTAGGCACGGGTCGTTGCCGAACCAGTATAAAACTTGTGTTTGCTTTCTTTTTTCCTATGATCTTTACTTTTCCGTTGTGTACTTTTTATTTCCGCTTTACTTTTGTCTAAGTTATTGTTTCTGTTCTTTACTTTCTCATAACTTAGTAGTAAAGCCTAATTGAATCTAGTAACATTAAGAAGGATAAATTTTTAATTAGTCAAGACACTTTCATAATTAATTCAACTCCCCCCTTCTTAATTATTCCAAGGCACTTGTTCCAAACAGACACCTTTGAAAGAAACTTCACAGATGAATTGCTCTGGCGCTGCTTCGTAGAGCTTCAAGAACAGAGGGCCCAGTCAAAGCTTGAGTGAGAGAGTGTGGGTGGGTTCGAGGTCATTGTAAACACAAAGGCAAACACCACTTTTAAGAAGAAATTCCATGATGGTCAGAGAAAGTCGAATAGAACATAAAAGTAAGGGGGTTATGTGACATGACTGAGAGGAAGCTAGTTAATAAGTAGTGATTCAGAATAATAAGTAAGATTATTCAAAGACAGTCAAAAGGTTAAACTTGTGGAAGCAATGCTTCAAGGTTATTTTGATGATGCAAAGAATCAAGAGTTAAGCAAAAGTTCAAGCAAGATTCAAGAATCAAGTTTCGAGATTCAAGATTCAAGAATAATCAAGATCAAGATTCAAGACTCAAGATTCAAGAAGCAAGGGAAGACTCAATCAAGATAAGTACTAAAAAAGTTTTCC